>NC_080042.1:80655521-80956146 GCF_012489685.1 Lotus japonicus | reverse complement strand
TTCCTATAAATATGATTTTTTTCACCCCTTTTTTGTAATTAATTTTTTTTTTCACATTATTCATATTTTTTTTTCCCGAAGACGTCCTCATATAAGGGACAGAGTATCACCAATTTGATTCTTCTTTCATTATGTCCAATCAACCAACCATAACATCAGTTCAAGTTATGTTTAAAAAAAACCTTCGGTTGAAGTTCTCTTTCATTAAATTATTCAGATTATATATTTAATTAAACGTTCACCATTAAGAATTGAAGTTAATATATATATATATATATATATATAAAGGAGACTTGAGCTTTTTTACATTAAATACATCAAGTAATTTCTACCTCTATATTAAAATAGATTAAGAATAAAGAATTTCATTTGCAATAAATATATTAAATAAAAAAATTAAAATTGAATAAATTGTAATGTCAAAAACTATTGAACTACCAACATTAAATAATATATTTATAAACTTATTTATCTTCATTTTTATCTTCATTTCCTATACATTTAATTAAAAGCTAAAATAAATTTCTATATGTGGTTAAAATATTAATTATTGACCTCAAGTTGAGAAAATAATTAAATTTATATAGAGTAATATATTTTATATAAAATAAATATATGAAATATCAAAATTAGTAAATGATTAAATTCTTTTCGTAAAGTTATACTTAGAATTGTTTTTAATAGTTACATGTGTTGTTTAATATTGACTATAATGTTGTTTTGTTTTATTTTTTTATTTTATAAAATAATTTTACCTACATAAAAAATTTATATTATTTTTTTGGTGACAAATGGAAGACATAAAAAATTTATATAGTATAAATATTTAAGTCATTTAGAATAATCTTTTATATACATTAAAAGTGTATAGAGTGTACACAAGATGATATTTTTAGAATAAACTTTTATTAAATAATATTTTTATATGGAAAACTTTATTTATACTTAAAATTAATTAATTTTATTAATGAAAAATTTAGAAAAATAGTTTTGAAACTCAAAAATGCCGCTATAATTTATTAATAAATAATTTATAATTTGTTTTAAATTAACATTATTAAGTATGACGTGTGTGTATTTTTTAAAGAAATTTATTTAAACATAATTTTTGATCTATTATATATTAGTAAAAAAGATCAATTTAAAGAAGCATAACAGAGAAAAATAATTAAGAATAAAAAAAATTTACTAAATAATATTTTCGACTATTAAAACTATAATTTATTGTAATTATCAAAGTTAAAGTTAATTAATTGTTGATAAAACGTATAAGAAAATGTTCTTATAATTTATTTGGTGATATTAAAACTTATTAATTAATTAGAAATGTTTTAAATTCACTTCATAATTTATTGTATGATTAAATATATATACATTTCTAAATTGTTAAAATCAATTCAATTCTAATTATTAAATTTGAATAGTATTAATTATTTACACAAAGAAAACTCTAATACTCATTATAAAATGTTTTAACACAATTATTTTATTTTATTATAATTTATAAGTCAAAAATATTTAATATCTATTTCTTATTTTTATTTAAACTATCATAATTTTTATATAATGTTGATAAATATTCTAAAAATAATACCCGTGCAACGCACGGGTTTTATATCTTGTTAGAAATGTAAAATCACATTAAATCCGATGAACTTGATGATCTAATATAATTAATTTAATTTCTTTAAATTAAACAAATTTGAAATAATTAAATTAAAGAGTTTAATTTTGATACATTATGTGAAACAATTTTACATTAAAAACCAATTGCGAGCAAGAAAAATAGTTACATTTTTTTAAGTAAAATATATAATGTTTTTATTATTGATGTGCCGGAATATAATTAAACGTTTATGTAAAGAAATATTACAATGTAAAAAGAAATATAAAAAATTGTAACGCCGAACGAGAAAAAAGAAATAACGTGTGGAACAGGCATTTCTACAAGTTAAACGTATGACTCACGCGGTGGCACGTGAGCGAAAAAGCAAAGCAAAGTCGGTCTAATGCAATAATAATATTTTAATGATAATGTAGAAAAAGAAAACTTGCTAGCAAAAGTAACTCCAAAAACTGAAGACTGTAAAAGAAAAACAAGGCAAAATGACACAAAGGAAAAGAAAAAGAATCGCATGATAAAACATTTAACAGTCTTCAGTCTTCACAGTTTCCCCTGTCTGATAGGTTGGGAAATGTGTTATTTCATTTTATTTTTAAAAAATAAATGAGGTCAAAGTCTTTAGAGCAATGTCATGATAAGTAATAATTGACGGAATCAAATAAATATGTTGCAAATTTTTACGCCTCCGTGTTTCTTTGGTTTTTTTTTTTAAGATGCCTCTGTTTTGAAATGGGTGTTGTTTTAACTTTTTACTTATTTTTCGAAATTATTGTTATTTTAGAAATTTAAAACTATTTATCACATCTTCTTCTATATTTACATTCTTATTTTATATTATATCTCATATATATTATCTCCAAATTTTACCTATCATAATTCTTACCAACCACTTAACCAATAATTATCATTATTTTAATTTCATATAATTCAACTTTAAATATGGGTGTTACAGTCAAATTTTATATCAATTAATAAGCTTTTAAATTGTGTAGTTACCATAAAAAACAACTACATACTCCTAATAATGTTTATACTAGTACTTTATAAGAAACCAAGGGTGCAACAAAGTGTTAATACTGTGGGAAGCAAGTTAAACTTTAGAAAAATGAGAGTAAATAATGAATTACATTCTTTTAACATCCAACAAAAATTGTAAGGAGAGCTGAAAAAACAACTGCAGCGTATGAACTAGCCAATGTAAGAATAATCAAAGCCATGAAATTAGTCGTTGGATAATGAAGCGAAAGAGCCGAGCAAGAGCAATCATGCATCTAAACAGTGGCGGACCTGTGTTGGTTTCAGCGGGTTCAAATGAACCCCCTGAACAAAAAAAAAAATTGCACTTACCCCCTATATAATTTTTTTTTTGTATATAAATTTTTTTTGAACCCCCTGAAAATTTTAAATTATACTAGTAGACCAAATTTTGCACCTATTTGCACCAAAGACTCACACTCACTTATTACTCTCACTCTATCACTTTGTCCCTCTTTCTCTCGCGTACGGCGTACCCTAAGTCTTTCACAGGTTCCCACCCTACTACCCAAGCACCCACCAAGCCACCAAACTAGTCCACTGCGCCTCCCTCCTCGTCCTCGCCCGTCACGCCGCGCGTCCCACTCTCCTCGCTCGTCGATCTTCACAGGTTGTTGTGCACTTGATGTATAATCTACCCCAATTTTTCATACCAACACCCCTTTGACTTATTTTTCCTTTTTCCATTCTCCAAATCGGTTTTTTTTTCTTTCTCTTTCACAGTTTTCCCCTTTCTGGGTTTGGATCTGAATATTAAGTGAATTAAAACTAAGGAAATTGTGAAATAAATTGCGTTCTTAATTAATTGGATTAATTAACCAATCTGAAGTTATATGATAGTATTAGACTATATGGTTTGAAACAGGCACCAAGGGTATGGTTTGAAAAGTTTCGAACAACACTACTTGGCTTTTCCTTCACACAAAGTCAGTATGATTCGTCCCTTTTTCTGCAAATGACTTCTAAGGGAATTGTGGACCTATGACCGCAGAGTTATCACTCTACCTCATGTCTCCACATCTGTTCAAATTGCTGACATCTTCACCAAATCATTGACACGTCAGCACCATAATTTCCTAGTTAGCAAATTGATGCTTGTAGAATCACCAGCATCAATTTGAGGGGGGATGTCAATGGAATTAGCTGGCAGAATTACTGCAACATTCCTACGTTATTGCAGAGCTGTAATCATGCAATTATGTAATTATATCTTTAATTAGCATAGGATAGTAGTTATAACAATTTAGCAGCTTTTTAGGGATTGTATTATACTATATATATGAGAATCCTCCAACAGAAGGATACACAATTCAAACATACAATTCTCAGTTCTTGACATTTTGAACCTCCTGACCTTAAGGTCTTGGATCCGCCACTGGCGAGAAGATATAATCAGAACCATGATCCTTTATGGTTTTCATGTTTTTATATATGGACCAGATATCAGAAAAATTATGAATAGAAGTGAACGTATGCCTTGTTTTTTTTTCTCTTTCTTTTGTATAAATCTCACTATTTTTATCGATGTGTTCATTTAAAAAATTTGAACCCCCTGACCCCGGGGTCCTGGATCCGCCACTGCATCTAAACATGATTTGTTGACAAAAGACAGAAGCTCAAACACACATTATAAGATTTTTAGGCTTCTAGGATGTTCCGATCCTACATCCACAATGAGCAATTGGATGTGTTCCTTAAAATAGGAAATGTTGTTTTCCTCTATGAACTCGTTCATATGAGGAAGATTGGTTTAAAGTAATCTTTCCGACTGATTAGGAGAGATATGAATCCAACATCCCACATTTTTTGAGTGACTTGCTGGAGAAAGATGACTTGGTTGGTGGATTATGTCATATCAACTGTTATAAAGAAATTGTTGTATTTTCCTCCTAAAAAATTATGACTTTCTCGAATATAATTTATATTTTCATTCTTATAGAAATTTTGATTACTTACAACTAGACCAACACTTATTTAATATATGTTTGATTTTTTGTTAGTAATAGTTAATAGACATATTAACGAGATATTATATCTTAGGAATAATTGAGAAAAATTTGTTTTTTGTTAAATGTAAATAAGCGCACACAAAAACTTTTGATTTTTTTCCTCGTGATGAGAATCTAAAATCACTCTCTCTAAGAAATATCAGCTGATTCAACAATTCACAACATTATTTTCAAGATAAATACTAGCAACACTCAATTGATAAATACTATTGAGTTAACCATCCAGTCACATTCTCACCTTAATAAAATATGAGACATCATGTAAAATGACCCATGTTAGGTTACAACTAGAGTATTCATAGTATTTTTTAAATTGGTATACGTACAATGTGAGGGGTGGGATAGACAGGACACAAAATGAGTAGATTGATTTTCATCTCTTTTTTTAATACTCTTTCTTTAACTAATTGATATTCCTGCAGATTTTACTGAGTTTTGAGTGAGGATCACATAATTTACTAAACCTAACATATATTTTAACCAGTAAAAAGTGTTAAAAACAATTGCACTGGTCTTTCTCCATCCTTAAAATCTTAGAAATTCTTCATAAGGAAATTTCCCTATACAGCAATCAACAAACGACCCTTACCCTGATTAGACCCTTTCCCTATGAAAGGGGTGATAAGGAAATTCCATCTAATTAGGAAATTTCAACACAAAACGCATAACTTATGTCAACTCACACCCCTACTCTTGGAAGGAAAATTCACGTTTAGCATCACTCCATTGATCATCACTTTATCCATCCTCATGATTAGACCCATCAACAAATTGGCAATCTAAGAAAGTTCCCAACAAGTTTCACTAACCTCTTGAAATTTACGACAAATCTATGTCATTTGCTTTGGCAGTTTGGCTAATGCGTTTTATTTTATACGTCCACTAACAAAAAGTTACTTCAACGATTCTCAGCCCTCCGATTTCCCCATTCAGGAATCTACTCCATGATTGGGGGCAGATTAGAAGATCTCATCCGTCCAATTTTCCTCAATCGCAGCCGTTGGATCAAAATGACAGAGGACCCCACGGTATGAAATACCAAGGTACTACGGAACCGCCTATAGAATATAATATTATAATCTATATAATATACATTTTTTTCTGATTGAGGGCGGCTGAGTGACCTACTCTCTTTTCAAGAACCAATACATAGCTTTCATAAACACCAATGAGAGGTTGGCACGTGCGCATGCTGACGAGCACTCCCATATAAGCCGGCTACAGTGGACCCCACTGTCTATACCTTCACCACCACCAATATTCATGGCCACTCAGCACACAGGTTACAATCACATTGGGAAATTAAGGGAAAATTCTATACACACCTCATTTAAATTGAAAATGAAGAGGAGTGGATATTATTATGAATGTGAATGAATCTAGCTCAGAAGTTAATCAAAGAGGAGAGGAAAAATAATTGAAGTACAACACATTGTGATAAAATCTCTTTTATTTTCTATTCCATATGTCGACATAATAAGGAGTAGTACATTGTCATTTGTCTTCTTCCCCCCACCACTATTTACACTAACAGCCCCAAAACTTAGGTATAATTACTCTAGAAACCCAAACCCTATAACAGTTTCTTAACCATATCATCATTATCATCATCTTAAACTAGGTTGAAATTTGAAAAGAGACTTTACTTGTTTTGCTACACAACACGCACGGGTTGCTAACTGCACCACCATCAACTATTTCACAGGTGACTTTATTTTTGCTAGTTGCTACACTTCTATTGGGTTGATTTTCTATATACATGAAAACCACTACAGAAAAAGCATAAAGAACTTGCAGTACTTTCAGCATTAGTACTTATAGAATCATGTAGCAAATATATAACCTAAAAATACCCACATTATATCTAATATTCTATGACTAGCCCCACCATTGGGGCTCTGTGAGGTATTCCCTTCCTCCTCTTGGCTGTTCTGTAATTAACTGAAGTTGGAGGCGGTGTGGATGGTGAGAAGCTCTGGACTTTGTTGTTGTTGTTGTTGTGGTTGTTGTGAATGTTCTTCCTGCCATGGTTACTGTTGCTGCTGTATGAATCCTCAGAATCTGATGCCATTGCCACTGAGAGCTTCTTCTTCTTTTCAAAATTCTTGGAAGTTCCAACAATCTGCAATTCATATTCATTCACATTGATTAATCAACATTGAACCAGAACACATTCAAACTTGAACACAAATTAAAAGTAACAAAGACAAATTGGGCATTCAAAGTCAACATTCAAATCCCAAGATTTCAAACATTGATGATTCTTAAATGCTCTCAAGAAATTAAGGTAAAAGAAAATCTATTCAAGAATCCAAGAGTCCCGTGAATCAAAGAGCATACCCATTTTTCATGGCTTGCTACCAGTAAAAGTCAACTCATTTGAACTAAAAAGTTTGCTCAATTCGCTTGAAAAGTAGGCAAAAAAACCCATTTTTTCCAAGATTTTTTTTTCTTTAAAATCCTTAGAAGTGTATACAATGGGAAAAAAGACAATGATGGTAAAGAAAGATACCTTGCAACCCAGAGAACAGAAGCGGAAAGAATCAAGAAGGCTGCGCTCACAGACTTCACAAGTGTTGGTGACACCTTTCCCAGGCCTTGGCTGAGGCCTCTCATTCAAGAACACCACCCTTGCGCTGTTGATAATGTAGGTCTGGACGCCAGTGATGTCCAGCACCTTCTGAATCTCAGAGACCCTGATCACATCATGGTAGGAGGACCTCCTAATCTGTTCACAACACAAAAAAAAACTTGTTAAACTTGCATTGAAAACCTGACATTTTTGGCTACTTTCACACCATTCTATAGAAGTTGGTAAATGCAGGACATGGTTTAGACAAATGGACTAATTAATTGCAGTTCAGAGATCTCTGCAGGGAAGGGAAGGTGGTGTTTTTAACCAAAATCCATAAAAAGAATGAAATGAAGTAGTAGCTCTATGCCTCTATTTAAGGAAAAGTGATGAATTTGATGACAATGACACTGTGCTAGACCAAGACCGAAAAATGTGTCAGATTGCAAAGTTGTTTGAATGAGGTAACAAACCTGGATTGCACGGTGATCCTTGTGGTGACCGAGGCAGAGAGAGCAGAGAGCACCGTTCATACAGTCCAAGCAATACATGTTGCATTCACTCTTGTGGGAATCAGCGTGAAACTTGCATTGAACAAAGAAGTTCTCTTTCAGCAGAGGCTTCAACCATGGTGGCCACCTGTTGTCATCTTCTTCAGGTCCTCCAGCACCCTATTCAAAATCAATCCAAAAAATTGTTAAATCAGACACAGAAAAACAAGAATTAGAGGTCAAAACAGAGGAAAAACAGGGGAAAACAGAGAAAAACAGAGCAAAATACAATGGAATCTCAATTTCACAATGCCTTTAGACCCCAAGAAAAACTAGAACATATACATTAGGTAGAATCATAAAAAAAACAATGAGTATGTGAATTTATACCATGATTCTCCTGTTCTTGGGCTTGATTTCCCGGACAGTGGTGTTGTCTTGGTTTTCTATTGCCATATTGAAAAACAGAGTGGTTTGGAACAGAGTTTGTGTGTTTGAGATGAATGTAAGAGAGAGTGAGGGAGTTTTCTTGAGAGAGAAGAGGAGAGAGAAGTTGTGAAGTGAAAGTAGAGAGCAGAGTGGGGGCTATGAGGGAGGGAATGGGTTCTTGTAGAACTTGTGTAAGCGGTAGATGGCGTCTTAGAGAGAGAAACAAGAGTGAGAGGGTTAGGGGTCGTTCTTATCCTCACAAAGTCTTCATCCAAACCTAGCTCCAAACCTCGAACCTAATACAAGATGCGTTGGGCTTAAGGAACCCACCTCCTTCTTTCCTTTTTAATCCTCATATCTTGCTTAATAAAAATTTGGATCAGTTCGGCTCAGGTCATCACTACATGTCAGAACAAGTCGTTAAGCTCATAAGTCGCTTACATTTCCCCTAACAACACAATCCTCACATAGCTGTGAAAGTTAAACACACAACCTTATGAAGTGAAGTGATATGTTTTTATCAACTAATTCAAGTATTTATCCTATATAATTTAAATATTTAACATTTCACTTTCGCATTCTCTTTGATGTTATCAATTTTTATAATTTCTTCTGTTAATTAATTTTGCTTTCATTATCAGTGATAGCAGCAATTTTTCCACCAAGTAGTATTCATGTAGGAGTAATGATATATACACACCTCATCTTTTAAACACTTCATTTTCACCTATTTTTGTTTCTACCTCTCTCATTTTATCATCTTTCACATCTCATACTTTCTCTCTTATACTTTTTCTTTTCTTCCTATCTCTCTCCTCCTCCACCTCATTCCACCTCAAAATGAGGTGTGAAGAAAACATAATTCATTCATGTAGGCATGGGTTTGGGCATGCTTTCATAATTTCGTCATCTTATATGTTTATAAAACTAAAACGGCACACTTTTTTATTTTTATATATGGTAAAACATCTGATGTTTTTTTAAGGCTGTTCAGGCCATTGTCCTAATCCAACTTGTATTGGTTATTAATATGATAAATCTTGCCATTGTTGACTCTAATGTGCTAGCTATATTGGGCCTTGTCCCTACTATATGTAAGCCTTTGCTATTCCCGTCATAATTCTCTGTTTGTTCAATGTAAAATGTTGTTAATTTAATCAAAGCTCTCAACCAAACATGAACTATGATGTTTGATTAAAATGAACATTTGTAGAGATAACCAAGATAACAAGTTAGTATGTGGTGTTTGAAACATTTCCGTGAATAAATAAATATAAAGCCTAATAAATGTAGTAGGAAGTGTAAGCATCAGGTTGGCCCTAATCATGTGGGTTAGGTCTTGGTTGGCCATCCCTAATTGTAGTCAATAACAGAACCACTTATTTAATTAATTTGATTCTAGAAATAATAGTTTTTTTTTGAACGTATAATAGCAAGCAACAACTAAAATGTTAAAGTCATCATAGAGTTTTCCTTTTAACTTGTGTAACCAAATAATAATAAAAAACCAATGATTAGTTAAACTTAAAACATAAATTATTTTTCCTCTGTAAAAAAAACAACTGAAACTGAAATTAAGTATATATTTGATTTTCAGTTAAAAATCACATTAGTTGGATTGAAATCTAAAAATACGTGTTACAAGATTTCAAAATGTTTGAAATATGAAAGAAATTTTCATTTTCAGATGTATAAAAAAAGAAATTTTCGATCTCTAAAGATTAAGTTGCGTTCAACTTAAAACCAAATATGCATTACGTATAAATGACAATTGTTAGCATTTATGACGGTTTAAAAGCACCACAAATTACAAAATTCATAATAAACTCTTCAAGTGTTGGATGTTTGTCACTATTTTGTGGTAGACGAATTTGAACTAGTAAACAGTAAACATCTGTAGACTCGATAGTGGGACCTTGAACTTCCTGCTAGGTCTATTTGCTCGAATTTTAGACCAACCGGTATCTTTGATTGTTAGAATGCATTATTTATAAAATTGTGGTTCAAAAATTTCTTCTTGAGGGGTGAAGGCGGTGAGAAGAGGTAGAGTATAATGGCGCTATGTGTTGGTTTTGAGGTAATCGGTGGCTAATTATCCAAGAGATTGTATTTGTATGGAGGATTGTATGAGATAGAATAAGAAATATTACATGTGTAGGAGAGGGCCAGATATATAAATAAAAACAAAATAAAATTTGGGGGGAATTTCCAATCAACAATTAGTGGCTGAATGGAAGACCATATGTCATTACTCAATAGTGCTACGTACCGCCATTACGGTTCCATCAAAATTCTGCAATATTCTTCAATTCAACCCTGCCACAATTTAGACAAAGAGTGTCGACAACATGTGCCAATTTTTATGTTTATAAAATGTTGTATTTTTGTATTTCAACTTCCTATAGATTATCCTACTTTTAGAATTGAAGAAATATGAAATACTTTTTAGAGATTAATGGATATGCACGGTCAGTGTAAAGAAGTTTTACACTGATGTCCAATCACATTATGCCACATAAGACTAAGTAGTTACAAATCTTTTTAATTTTAATTAGTAAATTAATAAATTACTGATGTGGCGGAAATCAATTGAGTGCATGTGTAAAACAAGTTTACACTGTCAGTGCATCCCCTATTTTCTCTACTTTTTATACATCTAAAATACTAAATGTTATAATGTATTCCTCTTGAAATAATTCAAAAACATTTTAAGCTTGTTTGATCGTCTTGTTATTTTCTGAATTTAAAAAACGTTTTGAGAAAGAAACAATTTTTTTAATTCGTTTTAAAAATAAATGATTTGAGATATGTTTTTCGAAGTTGAAAAACTCTCATTGAAATTAAAAACAAAAGTAGAAAACATCTCTAAAATGTTTTGATTTTTCGTTTTTAAGGAACTTTTTTTCTTATTTTCACTCCTAGAGCAACTAGAATGTTGAATTCTTATGAATATTATAAAATTCAATATTATACTACAATTGATTCTTGAAATGATTTAAAAGTAGTTAATGGATGAAAAATTCTTTCATCAATGTGCAATCTCATCATGACATATAAATTTATTTTTGCCATAAATAGTGTGTGTTTGGAAATAAGTTACAGATACTATAAGGGAACGTTTCTAGGTTTTTAGGGGAAGGGAATGGAAGACTTTGAGGGAAGAAAGGAGAGGAGAAGGGAGGGGAGGCTGGATGATAAGTCATTTCCTTGTTTGAGAGTTCTAAACCCCAAATTTAAAAATCATAAAATATAATTAAGAGAGAATTTTGGCGGGATTTTTGACGGGATTCAAAAATTTCCCATTCTCATAAACTGACAATCAAACAAGTGAAGACTTTTTAAAAGCCGCCATATTTATCTCCTCCCCTCCAAAACTCAACTCGCAAATATATTCTAATGGATATTTCAACTAATATTAAAAGCTTCAAGTTCTTTTTACTTTCTCTCGAATTCCTGATGAATTGTTCTAACTTTAAATTCTTACTACCCCAATCTAATAACATCACATAAAAATTACAGATAGAGTTATAAACATGTAGAAGCAATTTCCCTAATTTTTGCATTAGTTGAAAGAGAATTTGGACCCAATCCACATATATTGCTAAAACACTTAAACACCTATGGCTTGACCAGCAAAGCTCCTGGTTTCCCCAAATTCTCTATCGACCTCACAATAATTGCTAGGAAACTTTCAACAACTCCAAATAATTAGTTAATTTCCAAGAGATCATGTGTGATTGAAAACTGAGCTAGATTTATATATTTAAGGAAGCACTAGAGTATAGAATAAATTAAACTAATAGAGGTGATCTCTTCCCCCCTCCGCACACCAAAATAAATGTGATGCTTATAATCAAATTGGATCATGTGTATATATGCTTGAAAATGTGATTTTTTATATTTGTTTTTGTTTTGTGAAGCGTATCTTGGATCAATCCGATTAATCAGTGGATAAGCACAGATCATGACTCTTTACATATAAACCCCTCATTGAGCTTAGAAAGACATTATATTTTATATTATAGTATAATGGTGGGGTGTTACGTGGGGTGGAATAGCAAAGATATTTGTATATTATTCTGCTTTGAAAAATTAAAGGTGCTGCATTAATGTGGACCATGCCCAATTGCCCATAGTTCCCTTGCCTGCGATCACTGATGAACTTGATAGTTGATACACCACCATTGGACAAACACATTAAAACAAGCCTTTGAGAAAACAAAAACAAATTAATATAGTAAATTGGAATTATTATGGAATATGGAGTATGACTTCGTTGCCATTAAACACATTGAATATACGTTTTAATAATCATTATTAGCAATAAAATATCTACGCGTGACCACCACGGAATTCCATGTTTCAAGAGACTCTGACGTTTGCAACTAGGTATGAGCTTAAGGTGAAAATTGGGTAATTCTGTTTCTACCATGAATGCATGTTTTTACCTCTAATATTGAGTATGAGTAACAGTGAAAAGTGGATCAATATTGCCATATTGACGAGACTTGAGGTTGAATTTGCGTGTGTGAAAGTGGTGCGCTTTTGTTTTCATATAGCTAGCTAGTAGCTCTTCTCTTCCTCCTGGTCCCTTGTGTTAGGGTCAAAAAGGGAAGCAGCCTCAGCTCCCGAACCCCACGCACTCGTTCTCAAAGGCACACCACCATTGACTTTACCACACCCTTTCGCACGTGTGCGTTGACTGCTAAATGCATCACACTTCCGACCCCGTGCCGTGCGTGCACCATGCCTCCTTCTTTACCTTTCTTTTTTTCTTCTTTTCATTTTAGAATATACCATGTGAATTCAAGTTGGGGCACCAGCACATATTACAGTATTACACATTAACAATCACAGTTCAAATGGTATTTTCTCAAATTGAGAATCTCAATGACACCCATGTTTTACTAAACTATCGGTAAAAACATTTGCTTCCATAAATACTTGGGAAATTTCAAAACAATTAACCTCAACTGTTAGCATGTCAATGAGGGTTGAAGAGTTAATCAACCCTATAGGTATTTTTCTGATTTTTTAGATTTTTTTTTTTGAAACATGATTGCTTTAACCGGTGGTTATGACTAGTTCAGTGGCACTAATTTTGACCCGGACTCACAAGTTCTTGGTCGTGGTTGAATTTGAGATCTATTTGTTTTTTTTTTTAAATGAATCGATCGCATTTGATCGGCTCCCGGTCAAACCCGGTAAATCCAGTCCCATTTTCAAAACTATACTATATGTTGGCACCCACACTAAAAGAATGTTATACATCCAATCTGAAGATTCCTATAACATGTTTGTAAATTCTTCTAGGAAAAATTATATGACTAACTTCTAATGACTAAAAATATTGATGATGAGGTAATGAGAATTCAACCATGCTATAAGAGAAAAGTAATACGGTAATACCAACAAAATTTATAAGTTTATGACAATCATATGCCGTCATGCGTATTCAATCTACATCTGCTAATAATGCATAACTACAAGGGAAAATGGACTATATACAATTATATAGTGTCTTTGTTTATTAGTAGACTTAAAAAGAAGAAAACGAAGTATAACAAAAAATAATGAAAGTAGTACTTTCGCTGTCAATATTCAGCAAGTTGCAGCAGTGAATATGGCAACCTAAAAGGTTTATTATGCATTGAAATAATGGGATATATATACGAACAGTAATATTAAAGGTACACGGCCAAGTTACATGCTTTTTTGGGGGCACACAATATTGAAAATTTTGCTTTGCCTTTGTAGTTATGCTATAAGAAATTAAGAATTGAAAGTGACCCCTTTCAACTTTAATACAATCCATAGTGGTGAGTTGATGTGAATCACACTTTGGATAACTACGATGACTAGTGACACAAAAAGCTTAGTTCAGACGAATCTAAGATGCATTATAAGAAGGGAATCTTGACTGTATGAAAAATTGGAAAATGCTAAAAGGAGATAAAAGAAAATGGTTCTACCTGTACACAAAACATTGATGATTGATACAATTAATTTTTTTAGTGTGTTGTGGATTAATGCAGGGAAGTGGGACACCTGAGTTTCCAATGAAAATTTCCTGAATTTTCTTGAAATTTATTTTGTGAGGGTTGTAAGAGTTTGCAATTTTGTTTTTAAATTGCATTGTGAAAGTTTGCAATTCAGTCCTTACTAGTTTTTTTGGCGTGCTTCCGCAAGTGTGGAGATTTTATGTCCGGATTCCTGACATGTAAAACTTGTAATAAGTTTTCCCATTATTATATGTTAGTGCATTTTTTCATTTGGATGTGATAATTAAGATTCTCCTCCCATTTCCCATGGTTTGAAAATAAATTCAGTTAATGTAACTAGATTGGGACATAGATTTCAAGAGGGATGGGTTTGGATAGACAGGGTACGTAGGACCGTGCAAGTTGCAGGACTTTTAGTTGTAATGGAAGAGCCGGTGAAAACAAGTTTGAAGTTTGTCCCTACTTCTCTTTGTTTTTTCTTGTGTTGGGCGTTTAGCCTTGTCAACCCTGCGTGTTCCTTACTGCAGTACTTTCAATTTTGTCCCTAATTCAAATGACTTATTTCTTGTTATATATAGCCACTGTAGAAATCAAATAGTAACAACTCTTTCCCATTCATTGTGAAACAAAAATGTCAAATTAGTTATCCATAATTGAGCCAATTTACTGCATAATCCACAGGTCGCCTATTCAAATTATGCAGGGAATTCTGTATATATATATATATATATACTGAGGATAACTACTAGGCCAGAGCTGAGAATCTGAATTTTCATTTTCATTTTAAATAGTTCACTCGTTATCATTAAATATCACAGCATCAATCTAGTGATTCAATTTAAATGCAGAGCTTCAAAAGTAAGAACTGGTCATTGAGTAGAAATTTTGTCCTTCACAATTTGACTTTGACCTGACAAAATTTGTAATTGTTGAATCATAACATTATTAACTTTATTTAGCACCTTTCTTTCAAAGCAATTGAAGTGACTAAACAATAATTTCTTTAAAAGAAAGGCTAATTTGAATTAATTTAGCATATCTTCATCCAGATTGAGATTTATCCACAATTTCTTAACCATTGATCTTGAATCATGGAAGAACCATACCAGACCACAGAAACTAATTGCTGTATTTAGAGAACCTAAGGCTGCATAAACTCGAAATTAAAATTTCATACTTTCAACATCAGACTTAAATTTGTTGAAATCAATGTTAAAGTCAAGTCTCACATCGGAGAAGTCAAGGTAAGAGGGAGAGTTTATAAGGAGATGGACACATAAACCTAATGCCTTAAGGTTTTTGGTTAAGATGTGGTGTCCAAGATCTCCTAGGTGTTTCCCCTCGACCTTGCCCCACGGGCCCTTGCCGTGACTCTCCCCCAACAAGTGGTATCAGAGCCGATGGTTCGTGGGACCATGACGGCTCCTTGTGTCGAAAGTCTTCCTAGCAGTGTGGCTAGGCGGCGGGCTCCGTTGGCAGCGAACGGCGGTGCAAGGTGGATAGCTTCCGCAGACGGGAGGACCATGTGTGATGTGGTTGAAGGAGTCACACTTGAGGGGGAGATTTGTTGGAATCAAGTGTTAGAGTCAAGTCTCACATCGGAGAAGTCAAGGTAAGAGGGGGAGTTTATAAGGAGATAGACCCATAAACCTAATGCCTTAAGGTTTTGGGTTAAGATGTGGCGTCGATATCTCTTGATGTCTTGCTCCTCAGCTCATGGGCTCCCTTGTCTCCCCCAACAAGTGGTATCAGAGCCGATGGTTGGTGTAGCCATGGTTACGGCTCCTTGTGTCGAAAGTCTTCCTAGCAGTGTGGCTAGGCGGCGGGTTCCGTTTACGCGGTGGTGCAAGGGTGGATATGCTTCCACGCGGAGGGGGCCATGGTAATGTGAAGGTGACTTGCACTTGAGGGGGAGATTGTTGAGAATTCAAGTGCGGAGTTGGAGTCCCACATTGGTTAAGTTTGGGTGAGGAGAAGACTTTATAAGAGATGTGACCCATAAACCTAATGCCTTAAGGTTTTGGGTTAAGATGTGGCGTCGATATCTCATGATGTCTTGCTCCTCAGCCCATGGGCTCCCTTATCTCCCCCAACAAAATTCATACTTTGCAATTGGATCCTAAGTTCTAATAGATCTTCCTATTCTTTTTCCAGTACATATGATAGGACAGAAGTTGAGTTAACAACAACTGCATGCTAGCTAGTACGGGGAAAGTCAAGTGTTTGGGATGTTTAGTTATTTATACTTTAGTTCGTTTTTTTTAAGTGTCTATAGATTTGGCTTCATTCTTCCACGTGTGTATCGGTTACTCATGTTCTGTATATAAAGAAACAATGTATGTATTGTACTATTGTTCTATTTCATTCTAATTTTTCTTTACCACTTGACATAAACCTAGTACCAAGGGGGAATAATTGTAGAGTAATTGATAGTTCAGACCAGAAGACTCATTTGATTGTCTTTCTTCCACCCTGTGACAGGACCAATTACCTAATAATATACAGTAGTATTGGGCACACTTTGCTCATTCCATGAAATCCCCTTTGATGAACTCTTGTCGCTTCCAACTTATTTGTAAAACTGTCCAAAACAAAGGGCTTGGCTTGGAATTGGAAGAAAGAAAGAAAAAAACAGTAATAATGAACTAAATTTGATTGAGGCCGGACGAAAACATGAGATTGTATTATTGTGAACAATTAATAAGTTTTGGCAGGGTGTGTGGTGTGATCATGTGTGATAAATAGTAGTACTAATAATGAAAGGATTGAAGTTTTGTGAATTGTTGTCGGAAATTAATGGATAGCTGCCTAACTTGTAATTGTGAAGCCAAGTTTGGGATGTGTACATGGATATTTACAGAAAAGCAAGTTGTTGAATAGTTAAGTGTAGTCAAATTATGCAGGACAGGTGTCTTTCTCCTTGTGAACAAATGTCCAATGATGATGGATTACTGAAACACACGCATGATGCAAAATTGCAAACCTACCCTGTGAAAAATTGCAGATAACTAACTGCAATCATTGGATTGGAATCATCTCAGGAAGTAGTAAAATTTGCATGTCTTTGTCTATGATTTATGAGTTAAAAAGACTTCTCTCTTTAAATTAATTTTAGTATATAATGAGCATACCGTAAATAATATGCAAAAAACGTTAATAGTGAAAACATGATTCATGTTACTTAAAAAAACATGATTCATGATATACATCATTTTAATGTGTTCCACTATATATAAAAATGGTTGTCTAAATGATCAATGAGAAATAAAACTGCTCATCTATGTATTGTTTGCAGTTCCCTACATATTTTATTGTAAGTGACTAGTGTCAGGATGGAGAGATGGGGATATTTAGTTGTGCCCAACAGTTTGTTTTTGTCATCGTAACAGATTTATATTTCATCGGGCTTAAAGCCCATGTTGACACTAAGTGGGCCAATTCATGTTGTGCCAACTTGAATTTTTGTTTTGATCAATGGGCTAAACTTGAAAATCTGTGAACATCTCCGCGAAATAAGGCCCATAGATCAATGGACTTTACACGAAAAAATTAACAATGTGCTGTTCTAGAAATAAGTAAACTAGCTCCAATGCCCGTGTGACTTTGTTGTACTGCCCACTGGGCTTTGGGCCCTAAACCGGCCTTTATTCAATATACTTTTGACCAAAATAAAAAATAAAAAGAAATAAGTAAACTATACATCATAAGGATGTGAGCATAAATTCAAGTGCCGGTATAGACATTTGATTGGGAGGGACATTGAAATTAATTGGGTATTGAACTATTCATTCATTACAATTGTGTCATCACACAACACAATATGACAAATATAATGCGCTCAAGATTGAATTTCACAAGTTGTTGGGAGAAATCTACCCTATGTGTTTTGTCTCATGGCTGTGGCTGAGGATACCTTGGACCTGGGTCACTGGGTGCAAAAAAAGTATTCTATTGAACCAACTCTAAATCGAAAATATTATTTTGGGTTAAATATGTTTAGGCATTGTAAAATAAGGTTTATTAAAATTGGTCACTCCAATTTTTTTATATGTTTCAGTCTGAAAAGGTGATTGATTAATACCAATTTAAACACCAAACAACCTGAAGAATGTTCTTATTAAAGAAATATCAAACTTTCAATAAATAAATAATAATAATTAAAGAAATATATAAACAATCAAAGATAAGTTTATTTCTCTCTAATGGTGAAAAACTCTTGTCACAATACTCTGCTACCTACCACAAGTCCACAACACCACTCCTGCAATATTTGTTTGTTTATCAAGATAAATGTCTAATGTTTGTTTATAGAACAATCATTAATTTATTATAATGTCTCTTGGGTGAGTTGGGCCGATTAAAATGCGAGTTGTCAGGCCCGCATTTCTATACTAGGCTATATGGCCCTTTTCTTGCAGTACATATGAAGCCTTTTTTTGGTCAAAGAGTACATTTGAAGCCTAGCTGATTCAAGTTCAACTGTTCAAGCCAAGCCCCTTCGACCAAAAAAAAAAAGCCAAGCCCTTTTGACCAAAAAAAATAACCAAGCCCTGACTCCACCCAAATTAAAAATAAGTTAAAGCCGAGCTAGTAATTCTAATTTGAGATTAGTCGGTAACACTGATTCTAACACTCTTTTTCCAATATTTTTTATTAAGTGATGGAAATTCATGTGATTTTTTTTAATTGGAGGTGAAATCCCTTTTTTTAAGTGAACCCCACATAATTTTAATAAATCAACAATGAGTATTAAAAAGAGGTTGTTAAAATCAATATTACTAACATATTTTCTTTAAGTATTATTATCTGAGTCCAAAAAGAAACTGCGTGCAAAACAAAACGTCCGCAATTAGTACCACTGAAATTCGGACGGTATGAATTAGTGTACTTTGAGAGGTAATAATTAACTACTACTAGTACTTAGTAGTAAGTGGGTCATGCTCACAACTTGCAAATCTATTAAAGCATTAAACCGTTTACCACAAGCGTCTCTTCGAAAAGACCTCCCAACAAAACATCAAATAAAATGATTGTCAAAAAATAGCCACAACAAAATGTTTTCATCACAATCAACTTCTATCACCATCTAGGGGTCAAGAGTTATATATTTAAATAGTATAGAGACTTATAAATACATTACTTTTCTCTATATTTCTCACTTCTTATTACATACTATTACTTATCTATTTTGATATTTTCTCTTCATTTATGTTTGAGAATATCTTATCTACACTCAATAGATGTCTATAAATGATAACTCAGGAGCAAAGTTAATAATTTCCTTTCATGTTCCTTCTTTAATATTATACTACTAAACTTTTGGCACATGAAGACTTCTCGCATTCCATTTGAATCTGAATTCTATGGGTTTGAAAATTTCTCCTGCTAATCTCCTATTAAATGGAGCTGATAAATATTGACATTATTAATTTAATAACCCAAGTGTAGAATGCATCGTATAACTAGATGCGCTATCGAGATTTTGTCAAAGATGTGTTGCTCCTCCCTGCCTCTATTGTCGTTGTCTTTGCACGTGGCTTCCTCAACCCAACAATCGCAAATCCAATGATTCAATGGCTTTGACCCTTTTAAAGTTACTACGTATTTTGTTGAATCCCATAACAATTGAGTTATGTAAATCTTACAATATTGAAAAATAATCAGTCCGGGAAAATTAAGTTATAGTTAAAGAACGATTAATATAGTAGTTCAATATTTTATCTCTAAGTGAGGGATCTAGAGTTTTAGTTTTTACTATTGTGAATGGAAAAAACTCAATTATCAAATTTTTACCACTTAATGCATCAGCTGTTGAATGAGAGATTAGTTTGATGGCTATATATTTATTGTGCGATACCAAGTTAATGGTAAATGTAAAGAAAGTTATATTGCATACTTGTATCTCATATTCAAGACTTCAAGTTATTAACCTTATAAAACGATAAAGTCTTGCATAAAATTGATGGTTCGCCTTTTATATCTTTTTGTCATAAAACAAATATTTTCTAATTTGAAACTCTAAGTTCCTTTTCTTTCTAAGCTGAAACTCAAAGCACTTGAAAATTCAAATGAGAATTTGACTAATTCATTTGATTGTCAAAGACTAATAACAAGTGAAAAGTCTATGGAAATTTATTTATTCATTCAAATAAAGATAAAGTCAACAAAAAATTCAAAAGAAAAAAGTATTTTTAAATATTGTGTTTATTTTACTTTTCATAATAAGTTGTTATTTAAAAAAAAACCAAACTTGTATATGAAATTAGTAATTAAGCATATAATTAACATCAAAATTCTATGGACTATTCTAGTGATGTATATATTAGTACTTTAAAAGAAAGGGTTAATCCTCTAATTCGTCCCTGTGGTTGTGTCGCCGTCTGAAATTAGTCCCTCCCCGGAAAATTTAAAAATCTAAGTCCTCACGTTTGGAAAGTGTGTGGAGCAGGTCCTCATCGGAGTTGGGAGCTCCGGCGAGTGATCAATAGGCTTGCTGACTAGATAATTTTTTCTGACGTGGCATTAAAAAAAATAAAAAATAAAATAAAAAATAAATAAACGATTTAATTAACCCAAATCCCCCTAAATTAACCCAAATCCCAATTTCAAACCCTAAGATCATTCCCAATTTCCCCAAATTAGGGTTCCCTGCTTCTGTTTCTTCTTCTTCTCTCCTCTTCATCATCTCTTCTTCTTCACCACCCCAACCCCAACAGCCACCACCCCCAACAAACGCCCACCACCACTCACTAAAACCTCAACCTCAACCTCCACCCCCAACCATAACCGCGACTTTCTCCAGCTCGACACACACCCACCTCACCCTCACCCTCGCCGTCGTCGGAGCTTCACGAGGTGGAGATTGGTGACGGCGGCGCTGGGTTAGGGCAGCAAGAAGCAGCAGCGACGAAGGCAATCGGAGGTGGTGGCGTGTAGAGCTTCAGATCGGAGAGGGAGATGGCGATGGCACAGACAAGGTCTGGAGAAGAGGAGGTGACGGCGGCGCGAGGCTCTCGATCTGCCCTTTGCTCTTGTTTTGCTTCTTCTTCTTCTTTCTTTGTCAGTCTCTCTTTGGTGTTCGTGTGGTCGTCGTATGAAAAGGGAAGTAAATGGTTGCTGGGTTGTTAAGGTTGCAGGAGGTGGGGGTGGGTTTCAGGGTGGTGGTGGTGACTGGCGGGTCTGGTTGGGTTTGGGTGGTGGTTTCTCGGTGGCTGGGTATGGGTGGGGTTGGTGGGTTGTTGAGCTTGCTGGAGGTGGGGGTGGATTTCTGGGTGATGGTGGCTGGGTTCGTAGGTGAAGATGAAAAGGGACGTGGTGGCTGGTTAGGGGAATTGATTTTGTTTAGAATTCATTTGGGGAACTGATTTTGTTTAGAATTAATTTGGGGAATTGATTTTGTTAATTAATTTAGGGTTTATTTGGGTAATTAATTTGACATGTAATTTTTTAATTTTTTTTCTCTTGCCACGTCAGCCTCATTTATCTAGTCAGCATGCCTATTCATCACCGGGCTCCGGCGAGGACCGGCTCCAGACTTATTGCAAACGAGAGGACCCAGATTTGTAAATTTTCCGAGGAGGGACTAATTTCAGACGACGAGACAAAGGCGGGGACCAAGTAGATGATTAACCCTAAAAGAAATGAACATATATATTGATTTTCTTGTTTTATTATTCAGATCAAGGTAAAAATCAATGAAGAGTAATATGAAAAGTGAGCATTATGAAGTAATAATCTTACTGATAGTGGAACCCTATCATTCGCTGTTTGGTTGCTTAGAAGTCCCATCACAGATGTGAAAATGCCCACGACGACAACTCCCTCCCATCCCCTTCACCTCTTTCTTTTAAAAGTTAAAACACTCACCAATGGCTTTCCTGTTAATTTGAACCTGACCAGGGACCAAATCATAATCATAAAATAAAATAACCACTCCCCCACTCACCATCATTCAAAGCAATTGACCCGAACCGTTACTCAAAACGCGGCGTTTGTTCACCAAACAGTCACTATTACTAACCCTAGTTAACAATGCCCCCTCATATCCTTAACCATGGTTAACTACACTTCTTTTATATTCCTCACCCACGCAACTCAGAAAAAAAAACGATTCACCAACAAAGAATAACAGAGAGAGAAAAAGCTCAACCTGGAAGACGAAAATGGCGTTATACATCGACGAAGAAGAGGTTTGGAAGTGCACCAAACACCCTTCCAAGCGGAGGAAGACCGGAATCTGCGCCACCTGCCTCCGTGACCGCCTTGTTATTCTCTGCCCTGACTGCGCTACCGTCCGCCCCTGCTCCTGCTCCGCCGCCACGTCCTCCTCTTCCTCCTCCTCTGGAGACGGCACCGGCTCGGTTGGAAAAGTCAATAATCTCATCGAGAAGGACCCAGGGCTCCGTCGCTCGCGCTCCTTAGCGATTCCGTTTCTCCGGTCGCGGTCGAGATTCTCTGGTGGTGATAGGGTGTTGGATCCTGGTACCGCGAGGGAATCGCCGGCTGTTAACGGGAGCAGGTCTGCGAGGTCGTTTTGGTCAATGTTTAAGCCGCCGAGAAGCAACAAGGGCAGCGAGTCAGAGCACGGCTGGGATGTGAAGAAAGTGTTGGCGGAGGAACTCGACGTCGACGGCGGCGATGCGAGTCAAAAGGCGGTGATGGCGAGGTCAAGGTCGGTGGCGGTTTTTGGCGGCGATGGAGAATTGAGACCGCGGACGAAGGGGAGAGGGTGGTCCTTTCCGAGCCCGATGAAGGTTTTCCGGCAGTCCAAGGCGTCTAAAGTTGTTCAGGAGCGGTCTCCTTTGTACAGAGGTTGAATTTTTGTAGATTAAGTTATAATAATAATAATAAAATGATAGTAATAACAACACTTTATATATATTAACTCAAAATATTTATTTTACTAAGCACTTGATTATTGTAATCTCCATTCTAATCCTACTGTTATGCCTCATGATTTGGCTGGAATTGTTGGATTTACAGATACAAAATTACAAATACTAATAGTGACAGAAAGAAAAGAGTATTGTTGTTTCATTAAGTTGTACACTTTGTGTATCTTGTGTAATTTTGGGGATAGATTGTGAATTTATGATCTCCAAAATTATTTCTGAAATTTAGTCAATGTTCATTACCTCTCTGTTGTAAAACTCATTCTCTTTGAAATTGTTAACAATGGCAACAGATAGTTGTGAGTTTAACCTTTTGCTTTAGTGTTGACGCACTAAGTGGTAGGGGACGCATTAAACAGTAGGAGACACAAGACTGAATTATTTTTATTTGTGAATCATGCAAAGGGACCAATTGTTTTAATGCTGCACTGTGGTGTGCAGTACTTGGTTGTGAGCGTTAACTGCCCTATAATTAGTGCAAATGATATTATTTGATATGTTTGGTCCCACTAAACATGTGGTTCCCAGCTTATTAATCATAAAATGTTTTTTATCTATTTCTTTCTCCTTGTTTTAGGGTGTGTTTCTGGATGTATTAGCCGTAATGTTATATATTAATGCGCCAGAGTACCTCCTGAGCTGTTTAAAATCTTTTTATAAAAGTTGAAATTGCCTTTTTGAATGAAGGAACCATCAACCAATACCAGTACTTGATTGTTGGTATGCACTGAGAATGTCGTGGAATTCAGTATAATCGATTGGTAATTTGACACTTTAGATGTTCAATTCCATCAAGTTAGCTTGAATGAGTTGTACCACAAATTATTTAACACCTGTACTTTTAAAAAAAAATGCAACATACGTAACAATTATGTATATACGACAAAATACTTCTATTTACGTATAATTTATGTATCAGCCTCAAAAGATAACAACATTTACAAAATGATCAAAATCTGAGAAAGAAAGAGGAGAATTGAAATATCATAGTTTCCAGGAACAAAGGGAAATCCAATATTAGCCCCACCCTCCTTTGCAACAATTATCCAAATCTGTAATGCTGCACCACCATTGTCATATATATATATATATATATATATAGCAGCCTCGCAAGCCATTCCTTTATGTGTACATCAAAAATTATAATGACAACAGACCTATGTTGAGTCATTGTAAAACCCACAAATTGCTCCAAGAGAATTTGCCCCAACGAATTGCAAGTGAAAATCTACCTCAAGAAACCAACAAATTGCCCCAAAATTGGAAAACCCACAAATTGAATGAAACCCAGAAAAGTTGAAGATTTGTTCTTAAGAGGTTTTGTTCCAAATTGAAACATACAAGATCGAAACTTTATCATTGTTTTGTTCAAAACTTTATCACCGTCTGAAGCCCTCTTTCTCCTCCCTCGATGTCTCTCTCGATCTACCGATCTCTCAGTTCTGAGTTTGGTTCTGGGTTTGTGCTGGTTGTGGAGGCTGATTCGAAGCTTGGTGAACCACGGTTCAGATCTGGAGTCTGGACGATGTTGGAAGATTTGCGACCCAATCAAGAAGAAGAAGGGTGGTGGTGCGGTGGTTGGAAACGGGGGTGATAACCTAATTTGGGCATGCTCTATTTATTCTAGGATGAAGAAGGAGATAAGAAGAGAGTGAAGTGCTTATTAAAAACTAAATAAAAAATATGTGGGTTGTATATACAAAACTAAAAAATACGAGGCTCAATACATGATTGTTTAAAATTAATATTCAATCACCACTTACTTATCCATGTCAACACAGATGTATTAATATTATTGGCCCACATCACTAGTGTATGGTACACTCGTCTGAATGTTGGGGCACCGGAGTAAGCACCCTCAATCAAAATAAAATATCACTTTAATCTAATTATAGCAGATAAAATTTTCAGCTTGATTGCAAGGGATTGATTAGCATGAATATAGGAATTATGATAGACTCAAAGAAACAAAAGGTTAGTTTGAGGGGATAATCAATCACACTGAAATTGAGACACAATCTAGACTCCCATGGGAGGTAGCATTGGAGAACTTTCTAGTTTCTAGCTTCTACAACTAATAAGCAATGCCACATATAGGTTAGCTGGGTCTTTGACCCGCTCTGTTGAAAAAAAAAATGCCACATGGGAGTAAATTAAAAGGCTTACAAGCCATGAAAGTAGTTCGTGAAGACAGAGGATTCAAGTATCTTCATGAATATAAAGACAGAATATTGAATCTCAATATGGAATATGCAATGCAATAAAACATGAAACCCTTCTTTCAATTCTTTGTGCCCCTTTTCAATTCTATGCTAAGGTTTATTGTACTTTTGCTTCCCTAATAGTATCAATTTTGTCTAGCTTAATAAAGAGACAAAACTATTATAATCTTAGGTATTTTTTAAGGTTTAATTGCATTTTAATCTCTATTTAACTTGATTGTGCAACATGAATCTTTAATGTTCAAAGCGAATTCATTGGATACCAAATTTTATTGATGTATGTGATTTAAATTAGCATTGCTTTTTTTCTTAAAGCTTGAGTGTTGTAGCAGCCATTCTTTAAAGTGTCCCGGCGTCAAAATTCCTGCACATCAAATCAAGGAGAAAAGGGGTGAAGAAACAAAATAAAATCCTAGAAATGAAAAATGTACAAACTACTTCTAAAGCACATTTAAAATTCTAAAGTACGAATAATGATTCATAGACATAGGAATAGTAGAAACACCCCAAACACCCCTTTTTCCTGTGGATTTGGCCAAATAATACACTGAACTAACCACCTAAATACACATGACTAACCATAAAGCACATAACCGTGTAAAGTTGAAATTCCTAAATTAGGGATTTGGCCAAATAATACACTGAACTAACCACCTAAATACACATGACTAACCATAAAGCATAGAACCGTGTAAAGTTGAAATTCCTAAATTAGGGATTTGGCCAAATAATACACTGAACTAACCACCTAAATACACATGACTAACCATAAAGCAACTTACATTACATATATACAATGTTTTTGAACAAAATCTTAATTTTTTTTGATTAATTTCCCTAGAAAAAAGAAAGAATGAAAAGTCTTCGTCCTGTTAATTGGGAGCAATTATTCTGTTTTCTTTCTTGCGATCATATCACTTTAACGTGGATCCCATAAACATTGACCAGATTGGATCAATCATTCTTTGGGAATGGAAAGCATATATAGCACTCGTGATTCAATACAGAGTACGTGCTATCATATTTATATTCAGGAAAAAACATTGTCCAAGTAAGCTTCATCAGCTAGCAGACCAAGCATTGAAAACGAAACATGCAACAGTATCCACAGGGAAAAGCACAAAATATCTAGGAGAAAGAAAGAACAAGAATCCTGATGAATGTTTGATCATATGCAGGATCTTAACAAGAAAATGGGAAAGTACGTGCAGACCTATTTATGTACAAGCGCGCATGGATCATAGTCCCTAGTCCCCCCTAGTGAATGGTAACTCTCCTTTGCTTTGGCGAACAGGAACACGCCACAGAGAATAACTAAGGCATGTTTTCTCTCTTTACCTCAAACCCAAGTTTGAAGTTCATGTCCCCACGCAGTCACTTGGGGTGACAACATTCCATGTGCTTTCTGACCCCTCCTACACGTGAACTTGTCCGTGCATGCTTGATCACACTGAACCTGGCTTTCGGCTTTTTAACAACATGCCGCCATTAATCTCAGTTTCGGATAACGAGCGCACACGTACATCTTGATCGTTCTTACCACTTCCATCTCTCTTTTAAACGTGTTTCATCCTTGGGCCAAAGGATTCCGTGCTAAGCAGATGCGACACGCATATGCACACGAATGACCAATAATATATAGTCAATCTCTTCAGAATCACAAACTTTTTTCTATACGGGAAATATAATAAAAAATCAAATTATGGACTAAAGCCAGGAATCACAAGCTTTCTGTCTGCCTCTTTATCTCTCCCAAAAGCAAACTCAAAGAAACACTCTTTCAGTTCATCTTACTACAAGGAGATCCCAAGAAATTAGCTTTCAAATCTTAATTGGATGTCTACCAAACTAATTAAGTTTTGTAAACTTCAATTTAAAAAATAGAGTTCAATTACAAGTGGTTTAGTGTGATTTATGTTTGAAAACAATTGTTCACGAATTATCTTGTATTTAAAGCCATTGAGCGTACATGCTTAAAGAGCTTGAAGAGTTGTGTCCTCTCGAGCTACGTGACACTTGATTATATATAACCTTGCCACCAATAAGAGAAGTCGTTTCTGAAAATACCTCAACATTAAAGGGCACTAGGTAAACCGATGGGAACCTAAGGACCCAAGGGTAGTAATTCTCCGTGATAAATACTCGTATGTAACCGTCCCTGAGATTTAAGTTGTTATTGACCATACGTTGTATTCCCCCCATTCCTTATTAACTGTCCATTTTGAAGGAAAAAATTTGTTCATATATATCTACCCACTTAGAGTTTCAAGAGAGCATTAATTGATGTTTTTCCAAGAAATTCTCTTACAGAAACAATAAATGAAGAAAGATAAAATAATACATTCTAAATGGTGAAATATGAAAATAAATAATACTTTTATGAAAATCAACACAATTAATTGTTTTACTTAATTTGTGTGAATCTTCTCTTCCTAGATAGATATATAGGAACAGAGGGAGTATAATTTTGTGGGGTTTAAGCACCCCTTGTACTTCTTTACTAATTCAACCTTTTGGCTTTCCAAAAAAAAAAGTTATCATACACACGCTGGCTTTTGACGTCGGTATGCTTAAAGAGCTTCAACAACTGAAGAATAGGTAGAGTGGCAAGTGGAATCCCTTCTCTTTATAGAAATAGAGGAGGCTGAGGGGAACTTCTTACTAGTGTTGTGAGAAAAACCTTCTTCATGGCTACCTTTGGGATGTTCAAACATTTCTTTAAAACTCTTCGAGGTTTTGGAAGGATTGAAATGCACCTTCGAAAGGAGTGACAATGAAATTCTTTCACTAGTCTCATGAGCTTTCTAGAAGCTATTAGGATCGGAGTCAATAGGATTCACCTATAATATGTGTTGAGGAAATGAGTAGAAGGAATAGGCACACAACTTTCATTGTTCACATATCACATATGTTCAAATATTTGATGTTGTTGCGCATGAAGCGAAGGCCTCTCCTCATTTAATTTAGTCCTTTCGATACATTAGGACCCAGTTAAGATCTAAACTACTAGTATAGTTGTTTTTTCTATTAGTTGCGATGTGAATTGGTTGAGGGAAAGAAAATGATCGTCTTTAAAAAAAGGGTAATCGCGTTATATTCAGGGAAGAAATATCCTCACCCATGTAATAAAACACACATATTGATATCGAAACTCTCAACAACCCCAATAGACAAGGGGAAGACCTATAAAAAGACAAAGATATTAAAGCTAGAAAAAAAAAATTCACTAGTGCTGATTAAGAATCTGAGCTTAGTGATTTATCCTCGGAGCTTAAGACTTTCGGAGTCTAGTTTTACAAAATGAATCTCGACTCTCGAAGGTCTAAAGTTAATAAAATGGTAAAAGTTACTCCCTCCGTTCCAAAACCATTGTAGTTTAATGGTTATGCACAAAGTTTAAAAGTTCATTAATTAATGTTATAATTTGACTGAAACACCCTTATTTAATACGAGTTATATGAAAGAGAGAGAATGAAAATCATTGGTCAACTAATTGGTGAGAATTGTAATTGGTGGAAGTAAGAGATGATACTTGAGAGATATAATATTAAATGAGGACATGAATGAAAGAGAATGAGATAAAGTGTTTTGGATATGTAAAACAACATTGGTTTTAGAACAAAATAAAAAGGTTAAAACTACAATAGTTTTGAAACGGAGGAAGTAAGAACTTTCAACAGAAAAGAAAAGCCGGAAGACAAGTTGGATTGAAGTTAAACCATGTATTGTTCGATTCAATTAAATGTAGAAATTAAACCCTCAAACACATTGATACAATATTTTAATATTGTTAAGTCACCAAAAAAGTCTATAAAAATTTCTTGTCTTAATTTTGGTTTATCAGCTTCCGCTTTGAGTTTTGAACTCAAAGATTACCCTCGTTTTATATATTGAAAAAAAAAACAATATGAATTTCAGCAACAATGTTCACACAATAATGTTTCTTACACACCTCTCATTTGAGGTGGAAGAGGTAGAATAAAGAGAGAGATAAAAAGAAAAAAAAATGAGAAAGAGAAAATATGAGATATGATAGATGATAAGATAAGAGAGATAGAAACAAAAGAGGTGAAAATGAAGTGTTTAAAAAATGAGGTGTGTATATACCATTACTCATGTTCACATCATGGGCTATAGTTTCATGCCATATCCATTATTGTTGAGTTTGGTGTGTTACATGATTTGAAGGCCACTGGCGTGTTACATGATTTGGAGTAGTATACAATGGATGGGGTCCATTGTAAAATTAGAATTTCGGTCTAGACCTTAACAAACACGGTGTTACTCGCTGGGCTTCTTTTGTTTGGTGATTGATATTGAGTTTTCAGCAAAGCAAGTTGCCCCATCCATGAAAAATCACTATCCCATCTCTCCACCATGACATGAGACTTAATAATTCATATTTAGTAGTAACGTTTGTTAAACAAACTGTGCATAATGAATTACCACTTCGTTTTAAGCTATTTGGTTTATCTTAAGTGGTTGAAGTTTCCATTCCCAACTTTTAGGCAGTCCCTCACCTACCGTTTAATGCGCTAATAGTGAAAGATGAATTAGTCTCACCGTTATCACTCTCGGCCGTTGGATGACAACGAATAAGTAGCATTTATTAAAAGTTTTGTATGGGCCTAGGTGGTTTGTTGAAATCTTTCTATCTTAGGGCCCAAGCCCATGCAAAAACGTAAATGGGCCTAACAATGAAGCTGAAGATTCTGAGAATAAGAAAGGAAGGTCAATGGAAGTGAGAAAGCAGAGGAGCGAAGCATGGCGAGAGAGGGAGAGGTTGAAAATGCGAAACCGAGAGCTCACATGTTGTTCGTATACGGCACGCTGAAGCGAGGGTTCCCTAACTACGGTCTAATGGAGGATCTGATCGGCGAAGACGACGCCGTTTTCGTGGGAACTTTCTACACCGAGCAGCCGTATCCGCTGGTGTGCGGGCCACACGGCATCCCGTATTTGATCAACCTGCCCGGGAAGGGGCACCGGGTGAAGGGGGAGGTGTATGCTGTCTCGGATGCGGCGGTGGCTCGGCTGGACGAGTTTGAAGGAGTGAGTGGCGGGTATTACGAGCGGGTTGCGGTGGTGGTGGAGGAGGGAGGGGAGAAGGTGGAGGCGGAGGCGTATTTTGGGCACAGGAGGTTTGGGGAGGTGTTGTGGAAGATGAAGGGGGAGATGGGATTGAAGGAGTATGGGGAGAATGAAGCGAGTGAGTATGTGAGGAAAGGGGATAGGCTTGGTGGTAGAAACACTATTCTTGACCTGGTTAGTTAATTGAAGTTAGTTGTTACTTTGTGTTGTTGTGTCTTCTTCACTCTTTTGTTATTTGTGTTTTTTCTTCTTTTCTTACATATGTGTAAAGTTCTAAATATATAAATATATATATGTTATTGTATTATCATTATGCTTCTATAAAAAGGAGTGATTAAAGTCACACAAGGTTATGATAATTAGTGTTGGCGTGACGCTATATTTTATTTAGTGTCGACTTAACGTTGTTATAGATTCTTAAAATTACTAATTTAGCGGCGGTCAAAACTATTGACGCTACATTAGCGCCATATAAGCCTACCCATAATCGATGTTACATGTTTGATAAGATGAGTGACACTATCATTGCAACTGGACAGGAATGTTGCTGCAGGCATTACAAGATGAGAGTGCCTCACAAATTTTAATGAACACTTGCTATGATACTAATAAGCAAAGATGATAGATTAAGGGATTAATAAGCAAAATAGTGAAAATACTAATTAAAAAGTGTCGATCACAATAGTAAAAAATGGTTGTTTGAATTTTTAGGTTGAAAGTTCGATTCCTATTCTCAATGAAACATTTGGCATTCATCTTAGGATCCTTTATTTGGTAATGTAACTGCTCAAGGCACAAACAAATTGGCAACCAACAACTTCATTACTTATCACACACAACACTGGTAACAGCTCCTTTGCTCAACACAATTTATTTTATAGCTGCTTGTTTTTTCACACCATTTTTTTCACACTTTTATACCTTCAGTTTACTACACATTCACTTGACTTCCCCTGATTCATTTCTCTCGAGTCAATTAAACAGTACAAGCACAGTTATACTCTTGAGAGCATTCAACAAAGCCCTTGCCTGAACCTTTTTCTGGGCCTTCAGTCCTGGTAATCTCACAACTCCACCCTTCACCACACTTGCAGAATGCTTCGCCGCCACTACTGCCACTGCTACTCACCACATCTTTGGACACAGTTTCACCTTCCCTGCACGCATGCGAATTTCATAGCAGAGCTAGTTATAAACAAATTCAAATGCTCAAGTTAACATAGAGGCTAAAATAATCAAAACAAGTGATTAAGACACATAATATGATAACATACATTGTACAGGTGCAATTTTCACCGCATTTAACATAAACTTTTCCAGCATCAGGCCCATCAGTTCTAGTAATCACACATGTCCAACCTTCACCCATCTTGCAGAACACGTTGCCCAAGCCTGCAGGCTTCTTAACTTCCCTGCACATAGATAATTTTGAACATATAATTCAGGTGTCAGACATGCATATAGAAGATTATTGGTGATACAAATTAGTAAACTACATGTAAATGAAATGAATTATGACTAAAAAAGGAGCAATTAGAAATATAGGAAATTAACCTGAGAGGCTCCTGCTGCTGGGACTCCATATTCTCAGAATATTATGAATTTGTTGTTTGTTGCACATTATTTTGCTCTATACCATTTATATATAAGAACAATTGCTCGAGAATGAGGTAAATAAAAAGACAAAAATACCCTCTGGTATTAATAATTGAACAGCCTTTCACTTTAGGGTAGGACAATGCTGTCCTTGAACTTTCAGCTAAAAATGAAATATATCTTGACAGATAACGATTATGTATTAATCATCCGCCCATCATAGTGCGCCTTATCATTACTTGCAAGTTGCAAGGAAAAATGCAAAATAGAAGAGACTGGAACACGGGATGGTCCATTTCTTAAATGGCCAAATGCGATTGGAGTAGAAGAAAAGCAAGTTTGAAAATGCAGACAAGGCCGGCCCAACACCAAATGAGGCCTAAAGCGTATTTTAATTTTGGGGGCCTTGAAACATGTTTGATCTAATATAAAATTTTGTTAATTTTAATTTTGGGGGCCTTTTTTACTTAAGGAAATAAATCGGAGGCCTTTTTTACTTAAGAAAAAACAAAAAAAATTGGAGGCCTAAAGCCCTTACTTGGGTGGCTTTACCCTTGGGCCGGCCCTGAATGCAGATTGCAGAATGCTTGGTGAATAAAACCAACTCACTAGCTACTCAAGTAAAATTTCTAAGAAAAAAATGTTGATCACATCTATAAGAAATAACTTCCATCTCATAATCATTCAAATGAAATATGAGTATTAATACAAAGACTGAATCATTGATCGGTCCTCAACTTTCTTTTCTCTTTTTGGTCAAGATCCTCAAGTTTCAAAGTTCAAACATCCTATACACAGCCAAAAATAAAATAATTATTTATTTCATATTTTGTTACGAGCCCAGGCCCAAATCAGATAGATGAGGGACAACCCAAATTGAGAGCAGGAGGCCAGATCGAGAGCATCGCAGGCCTGCTTGGTAGAACTGGAAGTATTTCAGGGGAACACTTTTTTTTTTCTTCCTTCAAGGTATTTAACACAGGCAATCATAACACTAATTTACTTGAGGTTCCGACCTCATATTAAGTGAAGTGAATAAGTACTTCCTAGGAATAAATACTTAAGAAGTTTAATTATCTATCAATTGTGCTAATATATACTCCAAAAACATTCAAGGAAGGTTAACAACACATAATTTCCAATACATTTTTTCAATTACATTTTATCATAAAAAACTCATGAATTTCACCAAATAATATATACAAGTTCTATTGTCAACATCTCTATCTACACGATCAGTATTATTCGTACCTTAATGAAATTCATGAGTTTCACGTAATAAATATTAAAAAAAGGAATTAAAATGTGCCTTTTCACTGAAAGTGACTTTATTATCAATTTTGATAGAAAATTATTACTAGCATATTTTATTTTTAATTGGCAGAGAGTCACACACAGCCCATGATTGTTTTTTAAAGAGCTTTTTTCTTGGTCAAGAGTAATGAAATAAAAAAGTGGCAAACCCATTTATTTTTTGGTCGCAAGTAGAAAGCCCATAGAATGTGTTGCGTTACCATTTTCTTATGTCTTTTTTATACGGTTAAGCAGCAAGCCCATGGTGTCAAAATTGAAAAGCTGCAAGCCCATTAGATGAGTTGCAATTTATTTTTTATTTATTACATCAGTTGCCACTTATGTTGTGTACTCCTTAACTGCTTTTTAGTTTTATTAGACTTTTTTGGGTTTAAGTGTTTAACCCATGTATTGTGTACAATCTTGTTCGACTCGTGTATGACCTCTTTTTTTTATCAAGTGTCCGACTTAAGGGAGAGGCTAAGTGGGCCGAGAAATATGACATCAAAGTTTGGTTCGTAATGATTGCAACCTCGCTTAGATGATGTAGTGGGACACGTTGCTTCTATCTAATGGTTATGTGTGCAAACATTTCTGAAATTGTGATTGTTCCGGCTTGGCTTGAACATGTAGACAACTGCCCTTAAAGAGAGATGTAGTGGTAGCCCGTTTTAATTTGTAGGTATGTGATGCCTGTAGCATCTTAGGGCTTTCTTAGATGTATTTCTGTGATGATGCTTGGCACCATTGATGTATTAAGTTACATTTATTGACGCCCTTCGATGAGCAAAATGTTTTTGCTTTAACTTTTTCTAAGCTATCATTTTTGTGAAAAGTTTTCAATTTATTGTTTCCCCTCCCCAAGTTTAAGTTTAAGTACTCGTGTATACTAGGTATAAAAGACTCTCGACCGGGTAGGTCAAGTTAGTATGGTCTTTCTCCTTTTGAACAACTTCAGTTTTTTCTGTGCTGATTAGAAGAGGTGAGAGTCAAATACTCAAATTCGTAACCTATGTAAATTGTGAGAGATTGTAATGGGCCGGGGGATTACTAATACTAGTATAGTGATAATATGTTGTTATATATGCTGATAATTTCATTATTAGTTCTGAATAAACAAATCGTAAATGACTGAAAATGTATAAAGAAAACGGAATAGAAGGAATTACAAGAGCTTCTGCTTCTGCTTCTTCTAGTTGATCAAGTTACAGAATAAATCATCTCTGCTATGCTATCAGAAACTAATGTAGTCGGTGGGGGTATTGGGTATGTACATGCATTTGGTGTTTAAAGTCAAACACTGCTGCTGATCAGAGGCAGGAGTGGAATTAAAGAAACAATCCACTATAGAAACAGAACGAGATGGATGGGTCCCGCAATCGGCTTATTTGCATGTGATCATCCACTACATCATACATTACTTTCTTTCAATTGCATATACTTACTCTCCAGTACTGTTAAGGGTAAGCAGTAAATAAGTGCCTTCAAAAAATAAGCCTACAACAATCGTTAATCCAACAGCTATTCATCTGCAATATATGTTATGTTGTTCTTCATATATAGTCGTCTCATTTGAGTTTATTTCCACAGCTAACTACACAGAATTATAGATTACCTTATGTATCAAGTTTGCCTCATCATGACAACAATATTAGTTTGGTGCAGTAGCCAGTAATCATAATTAACCGAAAAAATTGACTATACTACTGGTCCTAGCTACTGTAGATTCAATATAAACTCTGTTTCCACTTCTCTGTGACCCTATAAACTCAGGGTCATGAGAAGTTTTCGCATTATTAAAAGGAAATAGTAAGGATACTTAGACATATAAATAGTGTTGACACTCATTTTATCACATTCATTACTTTTGTATCCCATCTTCTTTTTTCACTCTAAATGTGTGTTGGTTTTGATGTCTGCACTATGTAGATATCTACGAATTATTTTCTCAATGTAGGAGGAAGTTTAAAATATGCTCAAAAGCCTAGTGGAACATAAGGATAAACACACAGCATGAACAGGTGGTCGACATGCTAACATTTGAAGTAGAAAAAAATAAGCTACACTGGCCAGTGCTGTTAACATAGAGGAATGACTCGGACATCCATAAATGACACCCAGATAATTGCTTTAATTATTAGACAGATTAATTAGGCATTTAGGCTTATAACAAGCTATTGCCTTTTTTTATGAATAAAAGTTTGTGTCAGTTTGGCTTCGATCACCACCACATGTTAGAACGTGTCTTTGTCGCTTAAGGTACGTATAGATTGTCCACCAACACACCAACAGTGAGAATCAAACACCCAACCATTTGAAGAGAAGTGATTAGTCTTTAGCAACTGATCCAAAAGATGTTCTTGCCTAACACAGTCACAGTGAGAATAAGATGAAGCTAATGGTTGACAGCAAAAGCACACTAATAGTGTTAGTCTGTACTTGTATATCGGACCACCTTCTTCATGTGCTTGTTGGGCCGGCCACTCAATGCGCGCTTTTAGGCCCCTCCAATAGCGTAGTGGGCCTGCACGATTCCTATAAATACCCAGCTTGAATTCTCAAATCATATTGTGGGATTTCAAACACTTAGTAATGGCAACTTCTAAGGTTTTGAATAATGTTTTGCTTGTGTTATTGTGTTTAGGTGTGTGCTCTGCTGCCAGAACACTCCTCACTCTAGAGGCAGGCGTGGGCCTTGGCATTGGTGGTGATGTTGCTGTAGGTCTTGGTGGCGGTGGTGGTGGTGGTGGAGGAGGTACCGGTGGAGGTGGAGGTTATGGAGGCGGTGGAGATCATGGTGTAGGTGGGTATGGAGGAGGAGCTGGCGGAGGTGAAGGTGCGGGTGCAGGATATGGTGGTTCTGGTGGTGGTGGTGGTGGAGGAAAAGGAGGTGGTGGTGGGAGTGGAGGCGGTGGCGGTGGCGGTGATGAAGCGGGTGGATATGGAGGAGGGGCTGGCAAAGGAGGTGGTGCAGGGTATGGTCAAGGTGGAGCACATGGGGGTGGTGGTGGAGGTGGCAGTGGAGGAGGAGGAGGTGCAGGTGCAGGGGGTGCTGGCAGTGGTTATGGTGGTGGTGCAGGGAGTGGAGCCGGTGGTGGATATGGTGGATATGGTGGAGCAAGTGGTGGAGGAGGTGGAGGTGGGAGTGGTGGGGGTGCTGGAGGCGGTGCTGGTGGAGCACATGGAGGAGGATACGGTGGCGGTGAAGGAGCTGGTGGTGGATACGGCGGAGCAAGCGGTGGAGGAGGTGGAGGTGGGAGTGGTGGGGGTGCTGGAGGCGGTGCTGGTGGAGCACATGGAGGAGGATATGGCGGCGGTGAAGGAGCTGGTGGGGGATATGGTGGTGGCGGTGGTGGTGGCTCTGGTGGAGGTGCTGGTGGTGGTGGTGGTGGAGGAGGCGCACATGGTGGTGGATATGGAGCTGGGGGTGGAGGTGGCGCAGGTGGAGGCCACGGTGGATACTACCCCTGATGAGATTAAGTACACCTTGAAATTCTAATGCCAATCAAGCTGAAAGAAAAATACTAGCTCCTTGTGGCCATAGTTATTAGTAACTACAATAACAATATCATATGGTTACAAGGATGCTTATAAACTATTAACGTATTGTATTATGATTTGTAATTTTGTATGTTCCTGAATGTCAAACGGAAGCTGTACAAGGCTAAATTACTTCGATCAATATGTTATATTTGTATTTTTAATGTTTGTGATTCCATTCCTTCCATTGTTAGTCTTTTCATGTGAGCATCGTACAACAACCATTTGAGTAATCACAGTGTTTATTGAGTATAATTTAATTACATATATGCCTCTCACTAAGGTGGATAGAGATATATAAAATAATTAAGAAACCAGAAAAATAACATATATAGGACAATTACTTCTAAATATGCTGACAAAAATGGCAAGAGTGTTCATAGAGGCCGAGGTTTAATTTAGGGAATGTATCCTTACACTGCTAAATTGTCTCCACATACTCCTACTCCTACATTTGCATGAGCATAAGATTCACCTTCCATTTTAATCAGCAGTTCCCATATATCAAATATTCTTTTCTTTCCAGTTTTAATTCAAACTAGTGTTTTTTACCCACGCGTTGCACGAGAAATTTGTCTATTGTATTTGATACATCGATTAATATTTTAAATTATAAAATATTTAAAATGCTAAGAATGTAAGAACAATCATAATAAAGATGTAGATATTTAAAGAGCAGAAATTTAGACACTCAATTCTAGTATTTTGTAAGCATACACTGAATAGACTAATATAAAGATTTTGAAAAACACAAAAGTTATTAGGCCAAAATATTTAAGTTTTGCATATATGAGGTATAACAGTTTTTGTTTGCCTTAAGGTTTTGAGTGACAAATGTGGTGTCCAATCCACTTTGGTGTGCTCTATGCTCATGTAAGCCATGATCCCCAGTTTATCCGCAAGGAAGTGATGCCAACAACCTTTGATGCTTTGTTTGACATGATTTACAATAAATAAAAAACTGAATTTTGGTTGCGAAGATGTATACTTATGTTGCATAAAGGGTATTGCTTTTGTGTTTTAGATATGTAACAATACATAAATATATAATTATTGTTTACATTATTAAAAATACACTTAAGTTATATAAAAATGTTTTTTTAACTATGTGTACACATTTTTCATTTATCATGTAAAATGTTCCTTCCCGTGAGATCTCATAACTCGAATATGTTAGCACTAATAAATTTAGGTCATAAATCTATAGTACATATGTATTCATATTTTTTATTCCTCATACTATTTTAACTATCAAACTATTATAGTTATATACATATATAAATATACCCTCTTAATTTTTTTTAAAAATACTAAAATTAATTATATTAATTTTTTTCTATTAATTTTAACACAATCATTTTCATATAAAATATCCCTTCGTGGAAGACGTTTACTCCTTCCAACACCATGTCCAAGAACTACGAAATTCAACAACATAGAGTATGCTCTCCGTATCTAGCATTTTACTCTGTATGCTTACCTGACATTCTTTTTTCTATGCTTTACTTCGAGTGAAACCCAACGCAAGTCAAACCTTATAATGTGATTTCAGGTAACAATATAATAAAATATAGAACCTTCAAACATCTCGTCCTACAAATCTCAAATTGTAATATTCATATATGCTTGCTCAATCCTAAGTTCTTGGCCATATCTAAAAGAAATGAGTCATGTTTATCTCAACTACTCTTATGGTAAGAGCCCTTTTAAGCCAACATATGCATGTCGCGCTCAGTAGTACCTGCAGGTACTTGATCTTCAAGTTCTTGTTTGAATTGTTAAGAGCCTCTCTTGGTGGCTCAAGGAGGAGACCTTCAAGACCGTTTAAAGAAGCTCCCTTGGTCAATCTTGAAAACTGGCAAAGCTTCCTCTTGGGTGAAAAATCCACCAAACACTTATTGTTAGACCAATTTTCCCCAATGCTACAAAGATTGAGCCATACCTCCTAGAGTTTGAAATAAGGTGGTTAGTTAAGCTTAAATATCACCCAAAAGCAAACCTAGAGTTTGATATTTGAAAAAAGTAAAATATCACATTTCACAGGGCATGGCCTCAATTAAATCATTTCTCAAAAGCTGTTATAAAACAAAGCCTTAAATCTCAATCAAAGCTTGAATCAAATATTCACACCAGATTAGTAATTACTATTTTTATAACCTTAGTTTTATCAGTGCAAGAAAAACCAAAAACATATAGCATAAAAAGATGTAGCACAAACAAAAGGTTTTAAAGACATAAAAATATAATTCGATAGAATTTCTAGTTTGACATCTTTTGGCACCAGATTTGGATCAAGCAACCCATCATTTACACAAAAACTTAAAAGGGTACAACACAAAGCATATAAAATACTGCATTTATCGGGATTTATAAATAAATTTGAAATCTGTAATAAGTGACAAATCCAACAATATTCACAAATCCAATTTTGAAAATATGAAGTGTGGGCAAATTTACCAAAACTTAAAAGCAAGAGTTACCAAAGTTACCAATAGAAAAGTCTCAGCGATGAACTCTATACTATTTTCAAATATTCATGCTCTGAAATCTCTTTATTCAATAAGAGGAAGACATTCCCAGAATCATATGAGCCGCTTACATATTTGATCTAAAATGAAGAGAAAGGGAAACATAAAATGATTATTTAAAACCAATCAGAATATACTTTTGCTGAAAAATCACCACAGAATATCAACGAATAGTGTAAAGAAGCCAAAACTTAGGCATATGTAAAAAATTCAGATATTTTGAAGAAAACAGAAAATATAGGATCTCTAAATCCTGATTAAATAGGTAACCTGCTGCTAGCACATTCTAATCCTGATTTCTTGCAATAAAGAAACTAACTCAACATCCACCTCTGTGGACAGTTTTTGAAATAAATCAATAGATTGGCATGTCACTATATAAATACATAATCAACATAGCAAGGGAACACGTCTACATACTCCATGGATTGAACAAAAGAAGTTATTAAACAAATTAAGAATTGAAAGAGGACGCGCTGTTAACATTATATATCAGGTAAGATAATGAGTGATTAATATATAGTAGAAGATGCCAGACAGAAAGAGCTAGAGCATGGTACCTTTCTCTTTTAGTAATAGTCTGAGAGAGCAATTATTCCAATCAATTACCATAAGCTGTCAAATCCCCTGAAACAAAAAGAGCAAATGAAAGGCAGTCTAAAATTGATGAATTTCACTCACTTTTATTGTGACTTGAGAGGGACTTTTCTTAGCAAAAATGAAGAGGAAGGGAAACATAAAATGATTATTTTAGGCCAATCATATTTTAAGCAAGCTCCAAAGCAGTAATTGTTGTGAACATGAAACACATGAGCAGCACCCCTGTAGCATCCATTGACATTAATTTACACGATATCTAGCTGAACTTTATGTTATTCGTCCTATATAAAAATATGTACCACCCTAAAGGGCCATCCTGCACAAAACCAAAAGGGCTATAAAATGAAAAGTTGCATAGAATACTCAAATAACCTATAAAAAACTATTGCTAAATGTTGTTCCATTCCATCCAACATGAGCAGCACCCCTGTAGCATCCATTGACATTAATTTACACGATATCTAGTTGAAGTTTATGTACCACCCTAAAGGGTCATCCTGCCCAAAACCAAAAGGGCTATAAAATGAAAAGTTGCATAGAATAGTCAAATACCTATAAAAAACTATTGCTAAATGTTGTTCCATTCCATCCAGTCTATGGATAACCTGTTTGTAGTACCATCCTGCTTTAACAATGTCAGAGACATTATTCACAATTATGAGATTTGTTCTCTTTAAAGTACTAATCCCACATGCACCAAGGACTGATTCTACAATGTTCAATGAAGAACTTGGTAGGGTTGGCAAAGCTTTGCCGCAACTTCAATAGTCAAATTCTTGAACCCTACTTATATAGTTAGAGCTTTGCTCCCAAGTCCAAAGGGAATAGACATAATCAATCAGTTTAAATCATCTGTGTATTTTATTGGCATAAAATATATGCTTCAATGATTTGATTTTATTCTTCTAAAAGTTATTACAGGACATAAACCACAGCTAAAAGGTTAGCCTCAAAGTGAAATGCTTCACTGTTGCAGTTAAAAGGTTGGCCTCAAAGTGAAAATCTTGACACATAGCTACATAAACAAAGGACATAAAAGAAGTAAAAAAATGAAGCTCTGCTGCCTTAAACCACATTGTTAGAGAAAGAGAAAAGCAAATTAAAAAATAAACAAAAAACAACAGCAAAAAATAAACAAAAATGCAGTCTAAATGGCAAAACAAAGAGAAACTAAACTCCAGTGTACATAATTAGCATTATTTAGAAGAAAAAATCATACCACAACATGTAGATGTTACCTTTAACCTTATAATTATCAATCAATAAATTAAGTAAAAAGGCATAGTATCAATAACAGAGGAGCATAAGTTTAAGAAATTAAATAACCTTATAATTTCTTTAACCTATTTTATTATATAGCTCCTTTAACTATATAAACTAATCAAGCAATAAGGCATATGGAGTTAACATTCTAAAAGAGAAAATTTAACTAATATAGTCATTGATATGATGTATAGTAGTTTCATGAAAGACAAACTAAAGAAATTAAAAATTCTTACTTCTTTTCAATGACCAAACACAACAAATTAGAGATCAAAATAAATGAGAATGAAACAGAAGGAATGGTGGAGTATCTGCAAGCATCTATGACTGAGATCATTCAGGTTAGTAAAAAGAGGAAAGCCTGCCTTGCATTAATAGCAGTCTGCAGACAAATAAATACAAAAAAAAGTGGGAATTTGCAGGGACCATGCTCTCAATGGCTTGCTTCTCATACCTCTTTTATGTTCAAGCTCTCTCAAGGAATACCATAAACATGCTTCTCCTCCCATGTTTGTTCAGTATAAGTCACCTTAGTAAGCTCCACCAACCATAAAAAGTTGCTCCGACAGCTTTGGGTTTTCGGAACAGAAATGGTAATCTCTACATGACTTTCACCAACCATTATGCACTTGCCCTAATAAAAAAAAACAAACCATGCTGCAATTTTACACACTCTGCATTGTCCAATGACTTGACCAAATACATGTAGATAAGTATTTATAAAAAACAGAAGCAAGATTATCACAGTTCCTTGAAACCATCATCTTGTGGCATAGAAGTTCACCAAGAGAAACCTATCTGGACATCTACCTTGCCATTTTTAAATTGTATTAAGGAGTTAACTTAGGTTATGTGCAATTATGAGAAGGAGAAATCAGGGGGATAGATCATGAGAAGGACCAAAAGGAGAAATAAGGGGGTGGTGTAAGTATGGAGTAATGTAGGTCATAAAACATTTATAGTAATTTGACTTTTCAATTACTATCAGAGACATAATCAGGGAATAAAATCAATGATGGCTAATAACCAATAGTTAATTTAATCTACAGTGACCACTGCCATCCCCTAAGCTTATGGAAGTCAGAATCATAAAACTTTTTCTCAATGTCGTTCCCTAAGCACATTAACAGTATCACTGCCATACCATTTCGGTGTTTCACTCTTCAAAACAATAAGATTAAAAAATGAAAGAAAACCAAAACACAGGTTCTCAATTGCTGAAATGCTACAGGTTTTTATAATACTAACTACCTCATAAATGAATCAGATAGATAGTGAGCATAAATGATAACTAACCTAATCACTTAATTACAGAGGGACTAAAATTAAACTAACTAAGCCACTTATCTATCTAAGTCACTGATTTTCATTTGTGTAATATTGTTTCTGCATCATCCTCTCTATCTGGTTAACTTGTGAAGAAGACAAAAAGAAGATAAAAAGGTCATACTAATAGAGCTTTCTTTAGATACCAATTGTCAAAATTGTTCGGATGTTAAAAATCTCTCCTAACAATCAAAGTAGCAAATAGATATGTAAAGAGTTGTATGAAAGAGGTAAGATAAGTAGGTCAATGTTCAAATTTGCAACAATTAAATACTCATACATCCACCAAAGGTATCTTAATACTGAGGCTTGGCTACGACAGCCATGGGCATTAGACCAAGATGGAGTAAATGGATTTCTAAATAGGATTAACAACAAAACCTAGGATTCTGAAAAGAGAGAAACATTAGAATGCTCTTCATTTTCACACTTGAAACCAAAAATTTAGGTGCAAAGTATATCAGAAAGTATGAAAGGGGCAGAAAACCTTACATGTTCTCCAATCTTTTTACCAACAATAAAATGGGAAGAATGTTTCACCATCTCAAACAATTTGCCACCTCTTCTCTGACTCCAGCAATAGCTTCAATAGCTTTTAACATTACATTGTGTTTTCTATCTTTGCTAGCACCATCCTCCAAAAGAAAAAGTTTTGACTTATCCTTGATTCGTTCAAGGTGTAAATGCTCTTCATTTTCCTTTGCTCTAAAGAAGAGAGTTCTTCTGAGCATCATGATTAAAAAAAATACAGTCATAAACATTATGATTGCAGAAAATTGGGGAATCCAGACGTTTCAAAACATTTTTTTTGGAAAAAGAAAATACAACTTCTTGCAAATGTTCATTAATCATCACATTAAAGAGATAAAAGCTAAATACTCTAGGCCAAAAGAATAATCCAAATTGCATCTGGATACAGAACTGATCTCTTCAGGTATGAAAGTTCAGCCATGTGAGCTGCCATAAAATGAGTGAAATTAAACTTATTACAGAGGAGAGAGTAAGCAGTGTAAAGTCACTTGTCAGACCGAAGTTATTTGATTCTATACACATTTGAGAAACCCAGTTCTTTTATTTAATTTAAAAATCCCGTGAGTGCATCAAAATTAAACTCATATTTTTCCACTAATGCAATCAAACATGATAGGGGTGTGTGAATGAGCGTGTTTCACCTGAGCATTAGGACTCGGCTAACATCTTTCTTGGCAGATGAATCTCCACCCTTGGCTCCTGAATCCTTGGTATGACCCTGAAACACCACAAAATGAAAAAACCATAACATAATCTGCTTAGAAGCACATCAGCGAACCGTAGCCAAACAGAAACAACTCCAAAACAGAGTACAATTAACTATTCAAGCAATGGAAGAAAATAATTTGAAATTACCTCCATCTGCAACATTCACAATCAGTCCAAGGCAGCAAGACAAAAGCCAACCAAAAAACAAAAGCACAAAAAATCGCCCTTAATCGTCTTCGATTACCTCCTCCTTATGATGTTATTGCACTCATGTATCCAATGGGTGGCTTGAGTGGCGACGCAACAGCGAATCGGATGGATGGGGATTGCAAGTCGATAGCAAAGATGTGGCAGAGGAATACTAATGAACGGAGTCAAGAGACATTGTGTGTGTGGAATGGAACGTGTTAAAGAAAGATTGTGAACCGGAAGTGGTGGAGCTGGGCGAGGTAGGAGAGGTTGTGGGATGAGAATTCCATGGAGGAGATGGTGGAGGTAGACAGGGTTTTAAGAGGGTTTTTGCTAATGGGATGTATTATTGATTTAAATCACTTATAAGATTTTATTTTTGTTTAAAATGACAGTTTTTTAGGAAATTTTAAGGTTAAAATAAAAGAAGATATAAAATATTTACCCATTGAATATCTTTTTGTTTTTTCCTTCACATGAATCTCTTATAAATGGAACATGATCATGTTGGATTTTATTTATTTTAATATTTAACATAATCACTTGTTTTTTTTAAATTAAATATGTAATAAAATCCTGAGTTAATTAAAAATCCAAAAATTCAACAAAAATACCATAAAAATTAATTAATACTCTAAAAATAAATAATAAGATAAATTAAGATAAAATCAAGAAATAAACAACCTAAATCCTAATCAAATCTAAAATTTAAAAAGGTACTAAATAAATATAGATAAAAACTATCAAAATCTAGCAAATCACAATAAAAACTCATAAAATCCTGAATTAATTAAAAATCCGAAAATTAATAGGTGGAAAAGCTGACGTGTAAATAATTAAGTGGGAATTAATCTCGGAGCGACACGTCACTAACTTGGCCTGTGAGAGCGACACGTCATGCTAGAAGTTGTTCTTTTCTAATATATATAGATATAGATTTCCCTGTTTGGCTTATTATAACAAAAAAAACATTTCCCCGTTTTTGGCTTTATTTATAACAAAAAAAATAAAATAACCATGCATAGCCTAAAATATGTTTTATAACTACAGAATCTTATTAAAATTAACTTGTAAGTTATTATTATGCACCAGCTTTTTGCTATAGAATCAGTTCAAACTGCTAGGTTACATATCAAGTGGAAGCATATATCAAGCCATGAAAGGAGCTTACATAATAGTCAAGATTAACACATGCTTGGGAAAGCCTTTCTAGCTGAAGTTTTGGTTGTTGAACTTGGAATAACACATGCTTGGGAGTTTGATTATAAGGATGTTCTTTGTGTCTCTGATTGCTTACTTTGTTGTGGAGGTATTTAGAAGCACAGTTGACATGTCTACGTTTTGGCAAGTAACACGATTGCAAGAATCCGATCCATGCTCTCTAGAGAGTAGAAAATTGAAATCTATCAAGTTCTTATAAGATGAACAACACAACTGACTTTCTAGCCCGTCAAAGCCCCTGGAGTCCGCGCTACGTTTAGAGGAGTCCGTCGTCTAATTAATATTATTGTGTCACTTTGCTTAGACGCTCTTGTGTAGTTTTGCTTGTTCTTTTACTTTTCCTCTTGTAACCAGAAAACATACTACATTACTAATTTGCATCACTTTAATAATTAATAGCTTTTTTGTCACCATCTTCCCCTTTATCTTTATTTAAATAATCTCTCTTATAATAATTAAGAATTATTCGCCTAGTGCATCTATAGTGAATGTCCTTAGATTTATGACCATATTTATTATAAATAAAACATTAAGAATTATAATTTCTAGAAGGTATTTCCTTTGGTGAAAATCTCATCTTCCTTTGTTTCAAAATATTTGCCACCACAACCTCAAATGGAGGGTTGTCCATGAAACAAACCCCTTTTTCCTCCTTGCTATGATTTGAAATTCATCATTGCCTTACAAACATGCGATAAAAGATGGTTGTTGTATTTCTTCATTCTCAGTGAGCTTTAATTTCAAAGATGTTTTGTTTTATCAATAACACCGTCAATGCATGTGTTCAATTTTTTAGGAAGATTTTGTAGGAAAGGATTTTTCTCAACCACTTTCTTTCCATGCCTCCTTGCCTTTTTTTCCAAAAATTCTAGGATAAATGGCTTTGTTCACTACTTGTTGTATGTCCTCATCAACGATGCAGTATCTTCATTTAGGGTGTATGTACTCAGGAATCACATATATTTTCCAATCAATAATTTACGGAATAAAATAAAATGGGCTTTGCACTTTGGCCCAATAATATTATTAATTAAGTGTTACGCATATGAGAATTTGGATTTTTAATTAACTAATATCTCCAATTATTGTATAATATTTGTTAATCAATTGATCATATCACATTTGTGCAACGATTTGCTTGTCAGGAAAGGAGCTGGTAGCTAGCGCTCACCGACAGCCATGAGGGTGGTTGATAGACCTAATGTAGAATTGGTAACGATCCTGTTGAAGGAAAGACTCATCAGTGGTACACGTAGTGTATTAGTCTTTTGTTACTTTTCCAAAGAAAGAAATATATAGACACACACAGGTCACACTATGTTGATCTGACCTAATCTTTATTCTTTGCTCCCAAGATCCTAGATACGAGAAGAAAAAGTTTCACAAAGGAGTAGGAGCAACCTCACCATTTTACCTACGTCCCATACTCGAGGTTAGTATTATCTGCTTTTAGTGCTTGCATTATATTGGCTGGGAAGTGTTTCGTATGATAACTTTAAGGAACCGCACAGGAAATTAGGTGTTTCATTATGAATTCGGGCAACGTATATTTATTTTCATCTAATTGTGTGTGACAGATGATCGCTACTATGATAGAAATATATATTCCACAATTGCTTAGTTATAATAAGTGGATCTGTAACCAATTCATTTACTTATGTAGAATGTTTGTAGTGTGTTAAATTAGTAGTTCGATAATGTTTATGTATATCCTGGAGGCTTATGCATATATAAGGGAATTGACGAATAAAACCATCATCGAGTGTTTGTCAAAACTCAAAAGTGTTTCATCACGTACGCATTCAAATTGCGAAAAATAGATCTTAATTAGGCTTGAAATTCATTGCTTCTGTTTGTTTCATTTGCTTATTCATTTCATTTTCTTTGTTGGCCTCGTATCTCAAATTATTGTGTTGATTGGGTAAAGATTAAGGTGTGGTCTTAGCAGAAGTGTGAATAATCTCAACAACGACGATATCCTTATTAAATATTACTACATTACTTCTTCAACTTCTCCACTAACGGAGTTAAATTAAAGTGGTAAATCATGACATTAAAAAGTAGTTTCAAACTTGTTACTAATTGCTTAGTAATTAAAGCTTTCTAATTAGTACTAACATATAGCAGTAAACTATTGAAACAGGACTGTGAAAGTAGAAAAAAGCTGCAAGAATGTTATGATACATTTACACCTCATTTTTTTCCTCATTTTCACTCACTTTATCTTCGTATCTCTCTCTTTTGTTCTTATCGCAGCACTATCATATCAATCAATGTCTCTATCTTCTCTTCCTATCAGTCTTTTGGTGTGGGTGAAATTCAGGTATAAACAGAAGTTTTTCCAAACAATTTCGGATTGGTTTTAGGTGAAAAGTTGATAAAAACTTCAGGCTTTCTACTTAGAGCAAGCTAGCTATTACTATTATTACATCCTTGGATGTGGAAGACAGCAAAAGCACACAACAGAATAGCCAACTCTTGCCTAGTGTACGAGTTAACACTAACAGTATCCATTGGTGGTGCTTTGTGCATCTTTGTGTGTTGGATCACACTGTATGTGGCCATGTGCCTCAACCACTCCACTCTTTGCTTCCAACGCGCCTTGCCAATCCCTATAAATACCCTCCAACCTCACCAACAAAGTTATAGCTCATTGTGGGAGTTCTCATATTCTTCAATCCCATGGCTATACAGAGAGTTGCTGGTGTTGTTTTCTTAGTACTACTGGCTTTAGAGATATGTTCTGCCACAAGGGCATCACTTACTTTTGAAGGAGGACCTGGCTATGGTGGTGGAGGTTATGGCGGCGGCCCAGGTGGTGGGAGTGGATATGGAGGTGGAAGTGGTGGAGGACAAGGTGGTGGTGATGCTGGAGGAGGACCTGGATATGGAGGCGGGCATGGCGGTGGCGGTGGTGGTGGAAGTGGTGGTGGTGGAGGTTATGGTAGTGGGGGGGAGCATGGTGGTGGTTATGGTGGAGGTGAAGGAGGTGGAGCTGGGGGAGGCTACGGACCTGGCATAGGATATGGAGGAGGAGGAGGAAGTGGCGGTGGAGGTGGCTATGGTTTGGGAGGAGGTGGAGCTGGTGGAGTCGGAGGCTATGGTAGTGGTGGTTATGGTGGTGGCCAAGGAGGTGGAGGTGGATCTGGGGGAGAGCATGGCGGTGGTTATGGAGGCGGTGAAGGTGGTGGAGCTGGAGGAGGCTATGGAGCTGGTGGACAACATGGCATTGGATATGGAGGAGGTGGTGGAAGTGGAGGTGGAGTAGGCTACGGTGGTGATGGGGGAGCACATGGAGGTGGGTATGGAAGTGGTGGTGGTGCTGGTGGAGGTGAAGGTGGTGGAGCATATGGTGGTGGTGGGGGTGGAGGCCAAGGTGGAGGAGGTGGGTACGGGGCAGGTGGTGCACACGGTGGTGGTTATGGAGGAGGTGGCGGAAGTGGCGGTGGCTATGGTGGTGGTTATGCTCCCTAAGAACTATTCGAGCGCCAACAACATATATATAAATCGAAGTGTTCCCTCTAATCTATCAAAAATAAGTATGAGATTATCAACTCTCTTGATTTATATGTAACTAATATATTCTACAATTATCAATTGCAATATGATAAAACTATTCCTCAGTTTTCGATTTGTCCTTCTTTAATTTATTCGCCATGAATGAAATGTGATTAATAGACCATAAAATATGCTAATACTTTTGTAATGTTATTTGTATGTCAACTCAGAAACCTACTTAATATCTGATTCCTCAGAAACTGTCAATTCAAGCATAGGTGTTCTCTGGTCATATCATCCCTTCCATCACGATAATGTTGCATGGAACTTTATTAGCAGAGAATTCTTTATTCCTTCTATGATGAGGGTGAGAATTTGCTCCTCGGCCTCAGTCAAAAAGGATAACCCATTACAATTTGACCTTTTGTTGCTTGAAACTTAGCAAGAAGCCACACCATTATTAAAAATAGACAATTAAACAAAGTAAACCATAAAATAAGAGACAATGCCTACAAATCACTTTATTATTATCATTAGCAATGTAAACATGTATACAACCTTGTTCCTACTGTCCTTCCTATGGATAAACCTATACAGTATGAAGGCTATTTCACTTAGATGTTCCAGCTGTCACAGGGTGGGAAACAGAAACACGGTTTGATTTCTTTGAAACACTTGACTCGTCTTTCTTACACTGCAATGAATCCACCTTCTTTCTCTTCTTGTCCGAAGGAGATTCGCTCTGAGGAAAGAATTTCATGAATGCAGCTTTCCTCGCACCAGACATCTTGCTAATGTATCTCTCGGCAACTTGTCTTTCAGAACCACCCGAGAGGTTATTGGATGGTCTTTTACAGCTCCCATGATTCTCCTTCTTCAAGTGATCATGTGAGATGGGGAAAATATTGTCTGACAAATCCAACTCAATGTCATCAAACAAAGCAAATCATGAAACACATGAAGAAAAAAAACATTTAGTAGAAGCATGTTCAATTACCTGCAGCATTAGAAGGGGAGCAGGGAGGAGTTAAAGGGTGAAAAGCAGCATTTTCTTCAGATACTTCTGCACAGACATTGTTTTGAACCAAAGCATCAATCTCTATGCTTGAGTTTCTATTAGGCATAACAATGCTATCCAAAGTAGCACTATTTGGCCCAACAGAATATCCACAGTCATGAGGAGCATCATCACTAGTGTCATTGATTTCAAGAACTTCATGACAGGACATGTCAAGCAGATTCTTAGAAAATGGATCAGACTCATTAGTCGCTCCACCCTCAACAATTGCATTTGATTTATCTGAGTTGGCAACACTGTCCAAAACAGACTTAGGAGAAGTATTCATTATACTTGGCTTTAAGTATGGTCTTAGAGATTCAAAAACACTTGAAAACCATGGGGTTCCCTGTCGTGCATAAAACAGTATGTATGCTTCCTCAGACAGCACAGAGTTTTCTGACACCTTGGTAACCTGAAAATTTTATAGATAATTCAATGCTCAGCTTTAAAAGGAAAGAATGCTTAATAAAACAATCATTAAATAATTAAACAATAGGTACAAACCATATGAAAACAAAACAACATAAAAATCATGACACTTGCATCAAACCCAGTAATATAAATATTTTCAACCAATTAGAGATGGAACAACCTCAGGACAAACCAAGAAATAACATTAACAAAATCTAGAAGGAATTTACAAAGGAACAAAGACCAACTTAGGCATTATTACTTTCAATGCTAATTAACACATGACATGACTATAATCAATATTTGTTTAAAAGTTCATATTCAACAAGTATAACTTCAAGTGTGGAAAATTCCAACAAATCCCCAGTAGATTTGATAGAGATAAAAAACATAGTGGCCACTTAATCATCTCATATCATGAATGAGCCTTTGAAGAAGCTGTCACATACTATCATTAAACATATCCATCATGTGCAAAACAATTAAAGGCAATTAGAGCTCATTTAGGAGGGTACAAATTCAGGAGATGCTACCTTTGAATCATCCATCTTATGCCATGTGTCTGGAGCAGAGCGGACAAAGCAAAAGTAATGTCCTGAGGTATAGGAAACTCCATTATGCACAACAATTGCATATAGATCGTACTTCAATGGTGCCTATCACCATAAAAATGAGTCAGGACAGAGAATACATCAGGGAAACATTAGTGGGTATATCAGGTAACAACTCACATCATTTTTTTCACCAGATAAGGTGTATGGGGTCAAGTCCAACTCCAGTGGGAAATCAACATGTTTATCAATCTTTTGAACAGAGGTCCCATCTGACTTAAATCTCTTCAAATGAAATGTTGCAACTGCAGGTGTTTCATCCAGCATAAGCTGTTTTTCCTTAGACACTTCTTCCTTACAGCCATCACAATTGAACTTTGCATCAATATTTTCCACCATAGTGAAAGATTCCAGAGCACTTGAAAGGGAATCTGCATTTCCTATTTCTAAACTAATGTCAATAAGTGGCTCATAGGTGTCAGAAGAGTGGCAACAATTGCAACATCGAAGCTGCAACACAAAAACCAGAAAAAGATAACAATTAGCAAAACTAACATCCTAAACTATGAATCAATCATTTAAGAATTTTTTGACAATAAATTTCAGTCATACTTTGCTAATAAGACGACCTCCAAATACTTTCTTTACAAGATTATCATCTTCAACACTCATATCATTCTTCTTCAAATTTAGGAAACATCCTTCCAGTCTATCTAATGCAAGCTGCATAAATTCATGAGCATCCTCCTGTTGGTATTTTGTAAATAGAGAAGAAAAATCTGTTGGTGGTTATGGATGACAACTTCCAGAACTAGAAAAAACAACTAGCACCACATCAATTAATGATCATACTATTACTGCACAAGCTAATAATGTAACAACCAGTACTAATTTGCTGAATTGGCAGGAGGCCCACAGCAGATAAGCAACATAGCATTGCAATAATCATGATAATAATTAAAAGGATACAACTCAGATTATCCACAAGTTTCGAGGGAGACAGAGATTGTCCAGATAACACCAAGGAACTGTCAACATGGTCACGTAGAGCGCAAAGAACGCAGAACCCACGAACATGTCCTGAAATTTCCAATCTAAAATGTCAAAATCTATAGAGAGAGAAAACGAAAGCAAAAGTATTAAATATGGTCAATCAATGCAAGTAATTGTCAGAAAACACAATCAGCGCAGCTGTTTACATCAAACAATTTCCCAACACCAAATCGGTAAAATTCCATTACATCGGTGAAAACTGTTTATCCAAACAAGCATAAGCTATACACATAGCAAATAATGACCTAATCAAATTCAAATAAGGGCAATTCACTCACTATCACAAGGCGCGGAATGGCCGCATGTGAGAAGACCCTGGACTAGGGGCACTGTGTGCGTAAAGCATTGCAGGATCGCGTTGAGAAAGCATGTATTGCCCAGATTTACAAGCCCAGCACCCTATCAAACAACAACACCATAGATCAACAACAACACATTGAGATTATCAACAAACAAGACAAAGGGATCAACAAGAGAGCACTTACAATCCCAGAAGGTGCAGCTTCAGGGGGGGAAGTGGCGGGAGTGGCGGAGATTCGATTCTTGGAAGATGAATTGTTCGTGAACAACCAGGAAAGGTCGCAAACAGGTTCAGGGTTCAGAACATCAGGTGGTGCTACCGCGGTGACCCGCGACGAGAACACCGGCCCAAATTGATTACCGGCGGGAGGAAGGACATACAGCGGGGCAGAGGAAGGGTCGTCGATGAGGAGCTGAAAGGAGTGATCCCTGCCGGGAACCACTTTCAGAGCATCCTCATCGACAACGCCGGCATAAATATTACCGTTGTCATCGATGGTTAGCGACGGCGGCGGCGGTGGCGGAGGAGGAGAGAGAGCACGGGTAGGGGAATAAAATGAATCTCCGGCAAGAGTGGAGAAAACAGGGACCAAATGGGTTGAAGAAGACCCATCTAGGGTTTCGGGAAGAGGGGGTAACTCAGAAGAAGAAGAAGAATGAGAGTTCATTTTGACAGAGAATGAGAAGCAAGAACCGAATTGGAGAATGATAAGGGTTGTGAATTGGATCGAGAACTGTGAGATTTTAAATTGAAGGGGGGAAATTGAATTGGGAATTAGGGTTTTGGGTTGGAGAAGGAGGGAAGATGAAAACCAAAGCAGGTTTTGAAAAACGCGCTTCAATTTGGCACCAAAAAAATCTCACTGAAAGTGATATGCGCGCGCTCTCAAAATCTCAATTCTCTTCGCTCTCTCTCTATCAGACACACAGACACTGTAGTTTTGTTTTGTGATTTAATCTCTACCATATCCTCCTCTTATATAGGTGCCATGGAATAAATCATTTATTAGGTATAGTTACTTTTTTTTTTCATATATAGTTAAGATACATTCACATCCACAGCTTTATATAAGTTGACTTGAACAATGCTTTAATGATAATAATTAATAATTAATTATTTTTGAAAATTATTAATGAATTAAAGGTGTGTGGACTGTCATTTAAAACTTTGTTTACACAATTATTCAATTAAATTTTGCCACATAATATAATGTATTTTTATTTTTATTAAAAGTTAAAATGAAAGTTACTATTTTTTCTACGTGGCATGCTATGATTGGTTGTTAGTTTAAAACTGAAAATGCATATACATTAAATTCATAATTGATTAGGAAAGCATAATGGTAAAAGTAATTTCACTATTTTTAATGTTGGAAACCTTTAAATATATTTAAATAATTTTTATATAAAATATTATATAAAATAAAAATTAATATAATTTTAAATATATAATAAAATATAATATAATATATTAACTATTTATGGAAATATATTGTAAACTCAATTAATAATCAGTCAACACAATCATTAAATACATTATTTTCATACTTTTTACTAATATATATATAATATTTTGTCTCTATGATTTATGTACTTAATGATATTCAACTCCATTATCTATTTTAAACTCAATTAATAACCAGGCAATACCATCATGAAATACTTTTATTCATATATGTTATTTTAATATTTTTTAAGTTTTTTGTCCACAATAAAGTAATTTTAACATCTCAAATTACTATTCATTCAATAATAAAAAACTTTATTGAATAAATTAGTTTTAATAATTAATGTCCTCATTAACTCTTTAGTTACTTATTTCTTATAAAATATTGAATTTTAAATTTTCAAATAATAACAATCAACTGTATAATTGTTTTATGGTAATATATTAATAACATTTAATCTTATTTATATTCAAATAAATTATTTTATTATTTAATATACTAAAATATTTTTCTTAAAATAAGTAATTGTGTATATCAATTATTAAAGAAAATTAATTAATATTTAATTAATTAATAATAATTTTTATATAATATTATATTTATTTCTAATTAACTACCCAAAAATACAAGAAACACGCACATTAAGGAATGTAATTAATTTTAGAAAAAAAAAATTATTTTTTGTTTTATCCTTTAAAATGTAATTTATCTTTCCTTATTTATTGATTTCATATGGCATCACTTTGGAAAAATATCAATTAATTTTCTCTTAAAATTTTAAGTGAACATGTATATATGAACAATTTATTTAAAAAGGAACGGAGAAAGTAACATTATTGTCTCTTCTTTAAGATATTGCTTAAGTTTTTTATGAGGAATAATTTGTAACTATAAAATTGAATTCACATGCAGTTTTGTGTCATATTTCTATCTCCATTGTATTAAGTATGTGAGCCCTCTGAATATTTGTGAAGAAAAATTTAAACACAATTTTCACTTAACATTTTCATTTCACATAATACAAATCCACCCCATATTTTTGTATTTTTAGGTTTTTTATATTTTGGTTTTTTTTTTTGTCAATGGTTAAACTAGTGCCCGTTGCTTTATTCTTGTTGACTATTTTTAAGTGTAAAGCGGGTCATGTTGCCTAGCATATTGTATTGGAGCTTTGTCTCCTTTGGGCCTTTGGGTTTTTTATATTTTGGCCGAAGTAGTCCAAATGCCAAAAAAATAAAGCCCAAAGGCTAAGCAACAGCAATACAATAAGACCAGGACATAGGATCCAAAACATGGGCGTGCCTGCTGGATCTAGGTATGTTTTGGGCCATGTAGTCAACAGCTACTCATGTGTATTGTTTCCTTTTGGGCCTAGCCCACTTGAAATGAAATCAACCGTCGTCCAAAAAATACAACTTTTGTTTGAGAGTTGTGACCAGCAACCCGTTCATGTTGATATTATTGTTGAATATTGATATTTAGAACTCTTTAATTTTATTTTCTCAATCTCTTTTAAACTTACAAACTACTTTTTTATCTATCGATCGCCGCAAAAGTTTTCCTCTTGATTAAGTACCATATTGATCTAGCTATAATGCTATATCAACCACTTTTATTTATGTAAAATTCTCAAATTTATACAGCTTCTTTCTATCCGTAATCTTATAAACTACTAGTCCTTTTACCCGTGCGATGCACGGAAGATTTTAATTCTTATTTATTGTACGAAAATTTTAAATTTGTGTTATGTTTATTTAAAAATAATTTATGAATTAAAAAGACAAAAATAATTTTGATTATAAAAAAACACGAATTTTTAATTGTTTTCAATGAAGAATGTGTTTGCTTTTATTTTGTAGAAGAACAACTATTTTATTTATTCTTGGCCTTTGTGTTTAATGTTGCACTATCTAATTTAGTTTCTTAGAGGAAAAAATTTCTTTTGTTTCCCTGCGTTGCACGGGGTATTCTTTATGTTTATTGAGTTAAAATTTAATAAAGTAATGTTATCTTTATTAGGTTTATAAAAACAAAGTTATGAATTAAAAAATTAAAATTAATTTTAGATGTAAGTTAACTTAAATGTTGTAGTGTTTTTTTGTGTGTCACATGTGTTTGTATTTGTTTTGTAGTAATGTAATAATTATACTAATTTATATTTTTTGCGTTTATTTTAATGTTGAACTTTTTTTTTGATAGGAAAATGTTAGTTGTTAATTGTTAGTAAATTAGTTCTTTCATCAGGGTTCGCCTCTAGCCCTTCACCCTTCAATACCCTTCATTTTCCTTAGCTCACCAAGTGAGCTACCCATCCCACCCCAATGTTGAACTATTTAATTTGGTCTTTTATATAACAATTTAATTTTTTATTTTAGTGAGATGAAATGTTATATGAGTTTAATGGATGTGCATTTTCAATGTTACCCAATTATTGTATGCCACGTGGGATAAATGATTATATTTTTCATTTATTTTAATTAAATTACAATTATAGTTTCTGATGTGACAGAAAACAATTGAATGTTTGTGTAAAAAAATGTTTACACCAACGGTGTATCTTCCATTTTCTCATATTATATATGATGAGCTGATAAAAGAAATTGAATAAGTAATGATTATACTAATATTTTTTGGCAAATAAAATGATTACAACATTGAGAATGTAACTTGACATTTTGATTGACCCTCTGGCTTTCCCGAAATATAAGAAAAAAATAGAATAAGACAATAATTAGTATAATGAGATAAATATATTTGGATTTGTTTTATATTTATTAATTTAATTTTCTCATTCATTAAGTACATGGATTAGGAAGGTTACAACTCTTTTTGTTGTAACAATTTTTTTATAGATTAATAATAATAATATTATTTATTATATTCTATAATCCTAATAAAATTATAATACATATTCTATGGATTTCCGTAACTGATATTAAACATTTTAATTAGTATGTAAATAATATTAACTAAACACCAATAAAGTATCTTATGAAATTCATATCAAATTTAATTTTAAAATTTCAAAATTAATTGCTAAAGAATAATATTAATATTTATTTATGTATTGTATAAATTTGATAATAATTTTTCGACGTCTTGTGAAATTCCGTAACCGATATTATAATCCTCAAGAAAATTTATCATGTCTTTTGGAATTTCTTAACTAATATTTTATTTTTATCTGATGTGTAAATAATATTAACTAAACAGTTACCAAAAAACTAAGTGGAAGCGCAAGGGTTAGTAAATTTTTTATTGTTGCATGTGCATTGATTTATTAAATTCCCGTCTTACCCTCAAAGTTGCAAAAACTTCACTTTTATATAGTTTATTGATAGATAGATGTTACAATAGAAAAATACTAAATTTTTATTAGGGTACGATGTACTATTCTTGTTTTCCGATGAAGCAAAAAGAGTATCTTTTATCTTCAAACATCAAATTAATTTAACCACTCTATCCTTATAATTAACCATAAACTAATACCATTTAACCAACTAATTAATCACTTATAAAAAATGATATAATTTACCGTTACCCTCTTAGAGTATGATAAAATCTGTCTTTCAATTTATAAAAAAACAAATCTCTCTTCAATAATAAAGTTGTATCTTTGTCTATTCACCATGAATAACGCAATTAATATTGAATATAATTGATACATTGTAATGTTGGCTAGACAAAAATTGAGAAAGCTTAAACTTTCTGATGCAATAACATGATGTTCATAGCATACCCTTAAATTAAGTATAGCAAACAACACTTGAAAACAACATATCAAGAAAGTTGAGGAAAAAGAAAAGTCATTTACGACACTATTGTTGTCCTACTGCTCAGAATCATCCTTTTCTTCTTCTTCCTCTTCAAACTCTTCTCCCATCTTCGTCCTCTTCAATAGGCGTTGTACCACCTGACTTAGGTCTTTCCCTTTCTCACTCTTGTCAATATATGCATTCAACAATAAAATCAACTTGTGTATTGAATGGCCACAAATAGAGAAGAAAAATAGTTAGACTTATAAGAGAGTTAGTGGAAAGTTAGTACTTGTAATTGTTGTAGTGGAAAGGGTTAGTGGAAAGTTTTTATTGGCATTGATGTCAAATTTAATGTTTAAACTGTCAACTTATTTAGGATTAATGTCTTGTATATATCCTAACTAACTAATCATGCCCTCTGGAATTCCCTAACTGACATTGATTACTAATATGTAACCACTAAATTCCTCAATAACCACATATAAATGAAAAAGATGTCACATTTGACCTTATTAGAGAGCTCTCCCAAAATGAGGGCATTGAAACTTGTAAATGTATGAGTGGCAACTCTTGGCCATAAAAAATTAAAATGAATATCTTTTTAATAGAAAGTAGAAGAGATGTTTAGTAAATAATTAGGAGAGAATCAATTGAGATAAAAGTATGAGGAGAGAATAAAATGAATTATAATATTGAGGAACTTCTTGAGCCCGGGGATACTTCATTTTTGAAATCCACTGCACCCATATGAGGAGTAAAATAAAGAAGATAGCAACCTAATGTGAAAAAAATTTAATTGAGGAATAAAGACTGTATCTTACTAGAGTGGAAGATGAGAAATGAGAATAAAGAAGACAACAACCTAATGTGAAAAATAAATTGTAGAAAAATAAGTCTGATCTCTGAAGTCAAAATGCAGAAAGAAGGGGAAAAAAAAAAGAAAAAGGTTCTTACCACAGTTGGAGAGAACGATCTTGCTCTTTGTGGATTTCTTCCCTCTCGCTTCGTTTTCCACAAAACAAATGGTAGAAAAATTAGAAGAATGGTTCTTACCACAGTTGGAGAGAGCGAGCTTGCCCTTCACCGTTTTCTTCCTTTTCGCTTCGTTTTCTCGAGACGGATATGTTGGGAGACAAAACCTCTGCTTCCTCCCCGCAATCAACAGCAGAAAGTAAAATAAAATTGTGCGTACCTAAAGAGTCATTTTTAGGAGACAATGAAACAATAAAAAAGTACATAAAATGCAAGAAACTTACATATATTCAAGATAGTACATTGGAAGAATGGAAACAATAGAGGCAAAATATGAAAGAAGAACAAATTTAAACGAAATCAGTTACACGTAAAAGGAGAACAAAGGCTACAATGTATTAGATTAGATGAAAAGACAATCATTTGGTTGATTTAGTTGATGGTAAAACAATGAAAATTAAAAAGCACGAAACTTACATTAACTGAAGTAAATTAAAATGAGACGAATTTAACAGTTTATTGTTACCAATGGAAGTAAAGGAAGTTTACTTTAAAAATGGAATAGAAGATAAGAAAAGATCATAATAATGTTAATAATTCATAGAATAAGAACAAAACATGCATCAATGACAAAAGTACAGTAAAATGGGTAATTTCTACCGATTGAATTAGTGGTAACAGTATGCATATTACGAATAAACACTGAATCTTATCGCAGTGGAAGATGAGGAAGGAGAAGAATAAATGGAAAAATGAAGATCAGTTGAGAAGAATGTAGCTTGAGAACGAAATGTGAAGAAGAAATGATTATGAAATCAGAATAAATAAATCAAAAGGGAGATAAAAGGAGAAAAGTGGGCTCTTACCGGATGGACGATGATGATGGAGAAGAACATTAACGCCTAAGAATTAAAAATGATGAAGAAGAAGTGGTTGATGAAGAAGAATTTTTTCTAACCTGATGGAAGATCTTCTTGCGCAGAAATGGTGCTGTTGGAGAATCCAGAGGGAGAGATTTCTTGCATATAAATAGAGGTTAGGGAGATCAAGATGGGAAAGATGAAAAGATTTTGAAAGGAAATGGAAAGACTCAAAACTTAATAAAATTTATGGGAGAAAAATGAAGAGATTCTTGCTGATATTTGTAACCACAATCAAGAGTTACAAAAGTAACAAAAAAAAACCAAGAATATGAAAAGGTTACTCAAAGTGTTTCATAAGAAAATGATGCAAGGCTAGGATTAGAAGCAATCAACGGTCAAGATTGATTTCATAATTAATTACTCACAAATTTACATATATGCCCATGGAAAAATATTCACTCATGTGCATTGATTTATTGAATTCCCATCTTACCCTCAAAGTTGCAAAAACTTCACTTTTATATATTTTATAGATAAGGTCAGTTAGGGTAGTTTCAAAAAAAAACTCAGTTAGCTAGGTTTACTAAAATATAATCAAACGAAAATTATAGAGAATATAATTTTATAAGGCTTAATTCTAGTTTGGGTCCCTGATGTTTCAGAAATATGCGATTTGCGTCCCCTGTGTTTAAAATGTGCGGTCAAGCTCCCTGGCGTTTCTAAAACGTGCGATTGAAGCCCTTCCGTTCATATCCGTTTGGTTCCATCTGTTGACCAAACAGAGCTGCGTCAACGTGTAATAAAACGAGCGAATTTACTCCCTGGTCTTTCAACTTTGTGCAATTTGCCTTCCTAATGTTTAAAAACAGAATTTCAAAAAATAAATCTTTAACAGGTTGTAATAAAAAAAGATCATTAATTTGTTTCAGAAAAAAAAAAAACATATCATTAATCTTGAATCAAAACAAATCATTCATTATCAAAGTAACACAACCTGAAACAGATTAAAATCAACAACAATTCAAGAAAAAAAATTGAATCTTCAATTCATGTTCGTTAACAAAACAACACATTTATCAAGAATAGTAATAACAATTTTCTCCCTAGTTAATCTTTCACTTTCAAACACACACATTTCTCTCCATCTTTCATGAAAAAACATATCTAGCACAAACAAAAAACACATAAATATGGTAGACCTTGGTGGTTATGGCTATGGTGAATAGCAGGTTCAGATCTAAAGGAGAAAAAGAAGATAGTGAGTTCAGAAGGAAGATGTGGTGGTTTGGGCTTGGTTGTATATGGTAGACCTTGGTGGTTATGACTATGGTGAAGAGAGTGAGATTGCAGGTGAAAAAGATGAACTAGTTTGGATTTTTTATAATTTATATTTAGTTATATTCTGATATTATTTAGTTTTTTAATTAAATTGTTTTATTATAAATTTTATTGAAACATGAGGGAGTAAATTCGCTCGTTTTAAACATTAGGGGGGCAAATTACACAAATATGAAAGATTAGGGAGTAAATTCGCTCGTTTTATTACACGTGAACGCAGCTCCATTTGGTCAACAGACGGAACCAAACGGATATGGACGGAAGGGCTTTGATCGCACATTTTAGAAACGTCAGAGAGTTTGACCGCACGTTTTAAACACGGGGGGCGCAAATCGCACATTTCTGAAACACCAGGGACCCAAACTGAAATTAAGCTTAAATTAAATTAAAGTGCACTTATTTATGTTATGGAGCTGACTTTCCAGTTTCCTCTAAAGTAGGTGTAGATTGGTGTATCCAATTCAGTATAAAAGTATGATGATTTTATGTGCAGCAATGTCTAAGGATTGAAGTATATAGTATTTCAGTATTTCACACTAATTTAAGTTGAAATTTCTGACTTTTTAAACAATGTACTTTTTAAAAAATAGTATATGTGTTTTGTACTCTTTTCTGCACTAAAGCAATCAGGTGATAAAAGTTTTGTGCATAAAAGAAAAGGAGAAAAATACCGATAACTTTTCTACGATATGAACTGTATTATGATAAATTTTTCTGCGGTTTCAGATAGTGGTACTCTTTATAGTAACAATTGAGTATAATTTTAATTTTTTTTATTAATACACTGTTTTTTACAAGAGGAAGACAATTAATACACTGTTTGGCAACTGTAATAATACTAAAAAATATCCTCTAACTAATGCTGTGTTGTTATTGTCACTCATTCAATAATATAATAAATACACCTAGATCTGAAGCTGAGCCACACAAATCTTCTCAGCACGCATGATAATAACGAGCCTTGTCCTCTTGCGACCTATAGATGTCATGCGTTACGTTGCACAGCAAATTAAACCTCACAGTCACACACTATATATTGATGTTGTCTATTTTTATTTTTGACGAGATATTGATGATTTGATGTTGTCTTTGAATTCATGAAATACGATTGAAAAAAAAACTGTTACATTTGGGAAATCTTTAATATACACAAGTAAAAACTTGTGCAGAGTTACACAAACACCTTTTAACCTATTGTAGTAGGTTTTCAGGTTTTTTTTTTATAAAAAATTCAAAAAAGATATTTTATTAATCACAATATTACTGCTAATCTTTTTCGTTATCACCTTCACAACTAAAACCCAGAAAAAAAAATATTTTCATCATCATCCAACAAAAACCCATTAAACATATTGAGCATAAGAAAATTCTCTCCATCAAACACAAAACCCAAGCTGCAACCTCCTTCATCTCTCCCACATGGCCTCAAAGTTCGGAGCTTTTTCCAACCCTTAATAACAAGTTTGAAGCTTTTTATTTTAAGAAAGAACAAACTGCAACATTCATAGATCCAAAATACAACAAATGGTAGTTTCAAAAAAAAAAAAATTAGAACAACATTACAATGGAAAGTTAGAGATTGTGCTCTGTTCTTCAAGGCCGTATTTGAGGCAAAGGAGGTTGTTGTGCTCTGGGCCCTTGGCGTACAGCAGACCATGAACCTCCTCTCATGCCCTCAATCAAATTAGAGAGTGTGGGTTCTTCCATTCTCGTGCAACCTGATAACAAGCTCCTTGAGCCATGACAATTTTAACAAGCTCCTTCTCCAAGCTGAAGTCGGTGCACCGTATGCCAGGTTAATTTTTTCCCCATTTTTTAATCGGTGGTAGCTGCGTTGTCATATACGCCGTTGAAGCGAAACTCGTGTGCTGCTTCAAGTGTGCGTCGTCAAATACAGCTCCGACGCCGTCATGATGCCTCTCCTTCACCCTCTTCATGGGCCTGCTTCTCACCTGGTGGGATGGTGGTTGTGACCCTCGGTGTTGTTGGTGTAGCCACAAGCTCTAGATCTGAAGACGGGAAGACCAACCACCACCACAAGCACCGGATCGGTAGTGGGTATGGCAGATCTGGTTGAAGGCTAACCCCATCAACAGCCTAACCCCGACCCATCCTCTGCCTAAAAGGTTTGCGTTTTGGTTGAAGGCAGATCTGGTTCGATTATGTTCCTGGCTTGAAGGTGAGTTTCAGAACTCTTGTTTCCGATCTGGGTTTCTGTTGACTGTTGATGAATTTTTTTTTTGTTGAGGGCTAAGCTTTGTCTGAGGAATGAAGAAGAAGTTGGAGGATGAAGATGAACATGGAGGATGAAGATGAACTTGGATGAGCTTAACCTAAATCCTTAATTAATTAATTCACTAAAAAATATATTTTTTGTTTTTGAATTATTTAAAAAAAAAATCTGGAAACCTGCTACCACATGTCAAAAGGTACTTGTGCAACCTTACACAAGTTTTTACTTGTGTATATTAAAGGCCTCCTTACATTTGTGCTTGTCTTGGTGAGAGCAATATGTCTGACTGTCTGAGTCCAAATGTCACACCCCGATTTCGGTGGCGTCACTTTAGTAACCAAAAGAAAATACTTTAAGCGGAAAAACGTGAATTATTTTTTTTCGACAATATAACTAAAGACAGAAAGCAATAAAACTCCCCAACAAAAGATAAAAGGAACTACTATACAACTATATATACATGCCTCGCTAAACACTACCACGTCACGAGTAACCTCCAGTGACGGGTGACAGAAAAAGAGTAACGCCCGAAGGCAATATGTACAGTCCAAGATAAAGATACTGTGTCCGCAACACTAAACTACAAAATCTGAGAGCATGTTGGCCCAGCGGCCTAAGAAAAGACCCCCTAAATCCAACCAGCTCTCTGTGATCTCCATAGGAAACCACACAAAAGCTACCGGTAGGAAAACTACCCTGTCCCCAAAAAACAGAAACATGACGGTCAGAGCATCGACACTACTCCTACACTATCCCTACCCGAGGAGCCCACACTAGCACTCGATCCTACACGCTAGCGCGGTCGTCATCCGAATCTGCATCCAGGACGACTAGGTCGACGTACTCAACACTGCCCTCTCTGTCCACCCTAATGCGCTCCTGCACTGGACTCTCGGGCTCGGGGCCCGGAACGAGATCCGCGACGACAGCAGCAGCAGTAGACGGACTAGACTCCGTCGAAGCCCCACCTACTGGCACCTCCTCAGAGGGGTCCTCATCATCTGAAGGGGATGGTGGCGGTGGAGGTACTCCCAAGCCGGGTCCACAGTGTACTCCTGGAGGCAGGTTGAAGCTCACTATGTGCCTCCTCATCACTCCCTCCGTCAAGCGTCCAAATCGGTCGACACGGTCCTCCATGATCCGACCGGTGTAGGTCGCACGGTGGCCCTCGGGATCGACCACCCATGCACCTGGGTCGTCTTGATCAAGCATCTCGTACCTGGTCCCCCCCGACGGGCTGACCATGGTAAACCAATCCCCCATACTCATCTGACAAATGGCGTAGTCCGCCCAAACACACACAGCAGACGCGAGGGTCAACTCCAAAGAATTATATAATTAATAAAACCAGATATAATTATAGGATAATAAATACTCGCCTCTCAGGCTTATAAGTTTTGGGATAGCTTCCTAGGGTTGCATGTATCACAATGAATATAAAGAGCCATAAAAACAAGTAGCATGCCTCAAAAATAGGATAAACAGTTACCAATCACACTCAGCAACTAAGTCAGCATGTATGTTGCATGAAATGCAATGCTGGGTAACAAAATGCATTCCGGAAGAAGGATGGACATCAACGAGGCGGCCCTAACACCAGCCACGGTGGGTACCTTCCTGCTCGCGTGTCTCTTACACCACACAAAAGTAGTCAGATCAGCAGTGAACCCGTAGGTCTGCCATTCCGTCTGCTACTGAGGACCACCGTAGTGTCCTAAATATGGAAATCCGGGTCTTATGACCATTTTGGAATCCACCGAGGTCCGGTATCACGCCGTGTATTAACCTCAAAATGAGTGCATGAATGCAAGTGATTAGCCAAACAACGTCTCCGACCTCACCCGACACGTCGCCACGTGTTCTAGATAACTTAAAGTCTCTAAAAGAATACCCTAAGGTAAATGTCGATTCTGCGACAAAATACAATTAATCATAAACAAAAGAGTGCAACCACTCACGACAACTCTTCGAGTCATCAATGCTCTCACGAAGTCTCTCGCTTCTGTGGAGTCTCACACATTCACAAAGTCTCACGCTTCAGTGAAGTTTTATGCTTTCACAAGGTCTCACGCCTCAGTGAATTTACACACTTGCACGAAGTCTCACGCTTCAATGAAGTTTCATGCTGTTCACGAGGTCTCACGCCTCCGTGAAGCTTCTCGGCTCATCCCTTGGATGGCTAAACAAACTGCTCCCAGAGCGAATGAGTATCAACATACCCAGAACTCGAAATCTTCTCAACACTTGGATCCGACGACACTTCTCGTTTTCCAAAACTAAACTTCAATCCAAAGCTTGCATCCGAGATTGTTATCTTTATTTAAAGGTTTAGAGGTTGTTTAATATCTTATGAATTTTCTTTATAAAAATAGCTCTTTTTTAGTCTTATCGTATTCCCTATGAGTTTCAAAGTTCCCATAAACCCAAGTAATTCCCTGAGAAGGTCTCGATCCATTGGAGCATGACAAGGTCCGAACTCCGTTCGTCCTTTTAAAACTCTCTCAAAATCTCATAAAAATTCGGCATGACCTGCCCGTAAACCTCACTCTTCAGAATCTCAGGTACAAGTGGAATAGCATAAATAAAACAGCTCAGTCAAAAGCATAAACAACATATTCCAACACATCCTAAGTTAACCATGTAGCACATAGCATGTGAATCATTTAGCACACAATATCATGGCCTCAAGTACTCAACAAGGTCGGCCGAAGCCTCAGAGAACAATTCAGACATTTAGCAATTAAGTGCATAACACATAGATCAAGTCGAACTTGTCGACACCTAAAGCATTATCTAGTAATTCAGAGAGTAGCCCTCACCGGTGGGTCTTCCAGCTTCTTCCTCAAGATGTTCTCCAAACTCTTCTCCTTGATTTCTTGGAATCTCCTCAAACGAACCTTAAGCAAAAATCACAGAAATCAACACCAAGAGTCAGAAACTCAGCAATCAAAGAGTCCTAGGGTTACACAGTACACTACTACCTCCTTGGTACGACAATCTAACGCGTTAAGACAAGTTTTCGAAAAATCGGATTCTCCTCCCCCCTTGATATAGCTCTCGGCCACTTTCCTTAATTGGGAGGGTCGATTTTTCTTCGATCAAACTTGGTTCCTAGGTTAACATAAGCCGTAACTAAGACGGTTCTAGGCTCGGAAAAATTTTCGGATCGAAAACTGATATAGGGGCAGTTTGGTCATTATTTTTAGCTCAGAATTTCAAAATTGGATTTTTGAAAAACAAATTGGATGGGGACGTCCACAACGACGTTTATGACGACAAATCCTACTAGCACTAAGCCAAGTCGATAGATTAGAGCGTAAAGGTTGCGACTTTGCCGAAAAATGGGTATTTAGGGTAGAAATTGATCCCGGCGGCATTTCGTCGACATTTGACAAAATCTAATCCGCAGAACACGCTCAGGAGCATGCAGGGAAGAAGTTTAGACGCTGAAATCAGCTGATTTGAACAGTTTTTCAAAAACCTCAAAATTTTGAACTCAGAAAGTCGCAGGAGAAATGGACAGAAACGACGATTCGAAGGAGAGTATAGATTACCTACCTCGAGGTCTTCGATTAGTGACGATCGGTGAAGCAAACGGGCAAGAAACGACGAAGATCCGGATCTCTCCCTCTCTCTAGGAACTCGCGGTTTTGGGGGTGGGGAAAATGGGTTTTTTTCTCAAAAATCTAATTTTCAAGCTATTTATAGGTTTTGGAAAAAACGGAAAAATGATTTTTTTGCGATTCCGATTTTTCCTGCGCGTTCCTCTGCGCATTCTAAGATAGGTTCTGGCGACAGAATTCCAGAACTCAAAATAGGATTCTTGGAATTAAACCAAAAGATCCAAAATCGGCATAAGTCGGTGTAAGTCGGTTTATCCCGAAAAACTACTTTTTGCAGTGATCGTCGGATGAGAAAACTTCCTTCTGAAGAAAGATTAGGAATGATGAGAGAAGTAGGAGAACGCGGGTGGAATCTTCATTTGAGTTTCCGGATAGAAAAAGTCTTCATCGTCTGTCGATCTTAGGTTTTTCGAACTATCAGGGATTCCGTTTCGGCAAACTTCCGAGAATTGGAATTTGACGTTCGTACTTTCCAGGATTTCGCATCGAAATGGTTGTTTAAGGACGGAAAAGAGAAGTTCTAACATTTCTCTGAGGATTTTTGGAATTAGTTTCCATCGTGTCCTAAAGCGTAAATTAACTATTCACTAATACCTTCGACCTAGGATTAAGCGTATGTTAGTCGTGCTATAACTCTTTCGGTTTTTCGATACATTCTTGGACTTTTCCTGAACCTCTTTCCTTCCCAAATTTATCTTAATCAAATAACTCTTTTATTTTATTCACTTATCCAAAGCGTTAAAACTTGGGCCTTACACCAAATATATCCACAGTTACTGTTTGTATTTGAGGTCTATACGGTGTTGTACAACCTTGGGTCCTAATTAATATTGTCTCACGTGGACTTTATTTGAATAAAAAAAATCATAGTAAATTTTTTTTGTAAATGGCGCTAAAAAAAATTAAGGCATCAAATGAGAAACACCAAGGCAATCCGCCAACAAGAGAGGAGCAAGGCCTGGAAAAATAGAACTAACTGATTAGTACATAATAGCGAGATTAAGGCCAGCTCAACATATGTAGGCAAGGATGGGTTAGGATTTTTTTATGAACAAAGGAAATGCATTAAAATAAAGTACAACAGGTACTTCAACTCTTAATACATAAAGAAAAAATATTTATATATAAGAGATACAAAGGACGGGTTATGATATATCAACGACTTGAAATTTATTGAAGAGTAGGTATTACGTGATTGTTTTGAGTCGGATTCATATTGTGACATGCACTAATCTTGAGAGGAGGAAATTGTGTGTGACAATGCCGAGGTTCGGATGACATTCTTAGCCGATGATTAAAATTTGAAAGGAAAGAAATGAGGCTTGTGTTTTTTTTATAAGCACAGGCTTGTGTGACCCATGGAAGAGGGTCATCATTCTTAGCCGATGATGATTATATTGAACTAAAATTTTAAGCCAATCATATAACAAAAATGTTGATTGTTAAAATGTTTAGTTACCGATTTTTTTTATAAGTCAAATTATATTGAATAGCAAGTACAAGTGGTATATATTTCAACCCAATATAAACACGAAAAAGAACAAAAAGCCAAGAAAAACACACAAAGGAAAACCCCACCCAAAACAAAACACATTGCTTATAAAAAAACATTGCTATAACAAAAATGCACACACATATTGACGTGGTTATAATTAAAGGAGATGAATAATGTTAAATTATGGGTGAATCAGGTTGACCCAATGAACGGACCCATTTCTATCCCCGCTGACTCCACTACTTACGTCATAGACATGAAGGCATGGACGACGTGCGTCTATGATTTGCCTTTCAGCTCCATTAATGTCGTTTTATCTCTGTTGTAATAGTCTATTCGTTAAGGCGCGGACCGCGTAATACTAATATCCATGACCACCCAAACACCTGAACCTTCACATCCTCCTCATCCACTCCCAAGTGAAGTGAGTCATACCACCACTTAACTAAAATATCGCAACGACAAAGATTAATTTCATATATTCCATTAATATTGAGACTAAAATCTATAACAAATTATTTGAAGGAACAATCTTAACTCAGCTCTATTTTATAGGATTAGAAATATATTTAACCCGATAAATATACATATCCTAAGTGATCATTTACTAAAGTTTTATTTATTTTGCCCTCCTAAATTTTTATTTTGTTGATATATATACTTGATTCCGCCGCTGGCTTTATTGCAATGGTCTCTTTTTGACTCACTCACTCTTACGCGGTACACGGATTATATTCTTGGTTCTGTTATGTGTTTGAGACTTTGAGGGGCCTTCTGGACATGTTGTGGGGGTGCTTTTTCAGCATATTGTACCTTGCTATTGCCAGATCCATGTGTGTTGATTGTTGAGTCTCAGTCATCACTGTATACTGACTATTTGGATTTTGGAGGCTAGTAATAGCTCGAACGTGGGGGACAGTATCCATGACCATCTCATTTTTAGCCACAACAAGTTTGAAAGTTTTAACCCACCGTCCATTTTCATTCATGCACCATCAACTAAAACCACGCTAGCTTCTTGTTAGTTACTATACCGTACCTTCGGTTTTTACATTACACAAATGAATCAAAGAGCTTAGCTAGAGCTAGCACAATAGTGAGTCCATGCACTGGTAACCGCCAAGTTGGACTATTTTCAGCAGTGATCATCACACGCGGCGACTAAAAAGGTCGGAAGGTCCGTGTACAGAGGATGAGAGGATAGCATCACAAAAATGAAAATTTGAATCATCACGTGTATTGTTCCTCCTTTTGTGTGTGAGAATAAAAGTAAGAAATGATTGGCTTCTTTGATTCAGCCACTATCTGACTGTGACTCACACGTCACGCTTCCATGCCTCATTCACTCTTCACCACCATCACACTCACACTCTCAAAGTGTGCATTTGCATTTGTGGCTATTCGTTTGTTAGTTAGTAGTACGTACCTTGAATTTTGATGCATTTTTCCCTCTGTTACTTCTTTTCAATAAAAGACGTCACCATCTTATAATACTCATTCTAGAAGAAAAAATATCACGAAAAAAAGAAGAATTAAAAAAAAAACCAATGGGAATGTGATATTTCTATGTGGTGCCCACTAGGATGAGCACTTTTGTTTTTGGTCCACCGGTGATCCACACTTGCATACCGTTGGATTTAAGCATCTAGGAATATACTTTAATTGAATGGCTAGGATTAAGTGAATGATTAAAGGGTATATATGTAAATTAACAATCTCTAGTTCCCTCTTCTTCTCCATCTTCTGGCTTCCAGGTTACACTTCTCTTTGCCGCCGTCGTCGCCACACTTCTCTCTCTCCGACGCACCACCTCCGCCAGAGAGAGAGAGAGAGAAAACGTGAGAACTTCGCCTTCATCGCCAAGCTCGCCACACCGCTCACGAACCACAACGATGTTCTCTTCCTCATTCAAGCGAAGACCAAATTGCATCTCCGCCACTTGCTACTCTGCACTTCTCCGGGGAAGGTAAAAGAGGCGATTAAGTTGATGGACAAAGGGGTTAAGGTCGATGCTGGTTGCTTTGATCTTCTATTTATTTTGTACGGAGGGCGTTTGATGAGGTGGTTAACAATTCGTTGTTATTTATGTACTACAAGTTTGGGGCTGATTTCACAATTCTGGGACTTGGCTGGGCATTGTGTTGGGGCTGATTTTACAATTCTCTTTTGCCTTCTTTTTTTTTCTGTCTTTTGATGTAATTGTCTTGTTTTTGCTTTTCTCTCTTGTATTATCGGTTGGAGCACCCCTTGTATTCCCTATAATGCAAGCTTTGTTCTATAAAAAAAATGCAAGTTTGGTATGTTAAGTTTTGAGGCTTTTTCACAGGTGTTAACAGAGCATAGAGTGCTGGAACTTCATGGTTTCTGGATATGGTAGAATAGCAGGGAGATGCAATATTTAGGTATTCATTCTGAATCAATCAGTGTAGGTTGGGCAATTGCTTCATGTGCCCAGTTAGAAGCAACCAACTTAGGAAGGTGAAGGTCAATTTATTGCAATGTGATAAAGGGATTTATGGATGACAATATCTCAGTTAGCAATTCACGCCTAGAAATGTATGGAAAATGTGATATGATGACCATTGCTTGGAGCCAAATAGGTTGGAGAGGGATGCTGGTTAACTAATGCACGGAGGGAGGGCGTTTGAAGAGGTTGGAGGGTGTAAGTTATAGAATTAGTAGAGGGTGATTTCAGATTCAAATATGTGGTGAGGGTCAGAGATTGGCTGGTGATGAAGGAGATAAACCAGAGAGAATTATTTTGGAGTTTTTTAATATATTTTTATCTATTGTAATTTACTAATATAACCCTTGATCCACCGGTGGACCAATAATGAAAGTGTCCACCCTAGTGGGCACCTTTCTATGTTAACTTTTATGAGAATTATGAGAGTGTTGATTGAGGAGAAACGACATCTGATAGAGTAGGTTGAGGAGGCAATGACGCTATGTGTTTTTTCGTCTGAACCACTAGAAGGGGATAATGTAAAGACACTCTAATACCTTAATTAGATATATACTAGGTGAACATAGCGGAATCTAGAGAGAGAATTTAGGATAATGGTGTGTGTGCTTGTGATCTTTTAGACTTAATATGGAAGAGAGTTTCAAAGGCATCGAGGAAGTAATGAGTGCAAGGTATACAATGTTATTTGCCAGCTGTTGGATATCCTGATGATTGTCTAATTCAGGCGGCTAGGGCTAGCTAGCTAGTATGCGATGTTAATTGAGTCCTCGAGCTCTGCGTCCGAGCCTAGGGGCAAAAGGGGAAAGGACATTTGATGGGACTTGAGGAGGTGACATAACATCATCGGTTTCAAATCTGACCAAGGTCAGTAGCGAAAGTGATGACGTACAAGTAGAACAACTAGCTAAGATCAGGAACGTGATGGTGTGATAAGAGTGAGTGGTGATTTCAGGGATAGTAGTGAGGTAATGCATGAGGTGACAATCAGAACAATTTTTTTTTACCATTAACACACTACAAAATTCCATTAAAACATCACGAATCACCTTTAATAGTATTTTCAGACAGTTTAACTTGGATAAAACTAGTTGTAAAAACATATAAATCATATTTAAATATACAAGTTTATGATAAAAAATGTTGTCCGGATAAAAGGGCAAAAATATTTAGAAAAGGAGCTGCAGGGTGAAACCAGGTGGCCTTTGGTATAATGTCATGTTTATACAATAATGAAAATTTTAAAATAAGTTATACCATTAACCATTAGGCTTTGACGTGCAAGAAAGTATTGTTTCTTTACAAGATAAAATCCTAGTTTTGACTGCCGTTGAATAGGAAAAGCATTGAAATAAAATATAGTCAAAGAGTGGATTGACCAACTAACACGATTCCATACCTAATTTATAGTTTTGTTTCTAAGCAAATCAAACTAGTTAAATTGCAAGTAATTAAATGTTTTTTATGGACATATAATTAGAGGGCCTATGGCCCAAAGCAACAACAAATTAAACAAATGGACCTCAGAAAGAAGTCCCCATAAACAAGTTAATTCCCATTCGAAATAAATATGAGAAATTGATAACCCAAGCGTGTAGTGTTTGAGGGTACATTTGGGTAAATAACTTACTTAAGCGCTCATTAAATAAATATTTTATTAATTTACATGTTAATTTGAGAAATATATTGAAATTTGAAATAAGTTGAAAGTAAGTTATAAGTAAAGTATAAACTCTTATTTATAAGCTAACTAGCGGAATTACCCGTGCCCTGCACGGGTGACTTTTGTTATTTATAATTTAAATTTCGTGTAATATTATGTTTTGTATCTTTTTAGTAAATATGTTTTGAAAATTGTTTCAATTATATGTTCTTAATAGTGATAATTGTGTATTAATCTACCAGAATTTTTTACTTAAATTTTTTTACTTATTTAAATATGAAAAAAATTAAATATTTAAAATTTATAAGACATGTACTCATTATTTTGTATTTTAAATTATAAATTTTGCATCACTCAAATTTTTGTATATACATTAAATCAGTATTTTTAATTTTTTTAATACATGTACTCATTATTAATATTTGATTGATTATTTTTCATATCAATGTTTCTATTTATAGTAACAATAACAATAATAATAATAATATATATTTTGATTCAAAATGTTAATTTCGAAGAGAAATCAATATGTAACAACAAAATGGAACCCCACTTCTAATAAAACTCAAATCAAATCATAGAAAAAAACCACCATATTAAATAAACCAAAATAATAGATAATGTACGAAAATTATTTAAATCCAAAGGCTTCTCTTCTTTTTGAATAAAGTCTCACGTGGCTATTATTTTTAAGTTTGAACTCATTCCCCTTTTTTGTCTTTGGCTCTTCGATCATACCTTTGGTAACCACCGCCTACCAGGGACGATGGAGGAAAAATCAATTTTATCAATCCAAGCAGATAAATTGAAGGATTTCTGTCTTTCCCCTTCATGATTTAAAACATGGGTGAAACAATATATAATGGTGAATCAAAAATGAAAGAATGAGTAAATAATAGGATTATGAAATAAGAGTGTTCATAACCGAGCTAAAAGGAATTAAAACCGCTCAAACCGATTCAAAAAACCAAAATCCGATAACAAAAAAACCAAAAACCGCAAAAACCGATATTTTGTGAATGGATCGGTTTGTTTTCAGTTCCCATGTTAAAAATCGAACCAATCCAAACTGAAAGTATTTATTTATTTAAATTTTGACATACATAATTACTCATTTAACCATACTTATAATGTTTTATTTCATGTATACCCAAACCTTTACCGTAATGTATGTAACCGTTTCCAAGTTAGAAGACATATGTCTTCTTTTCATTCAGCGAAAGTAAAATCAATGTTCTGCTTCTTTGCCTCTTACTCAAAACAATACGTTTGTAACATTGGTTGATAATCAACTTAGATAGAGTTAATTAGATATTGTACATGAAATGCAATAGTGTTACAAATCACAGTCATCACTTAACAATCATCATATCAATACGTATTTAATTCATTTTTTAAAATATTGATGTTAGTCTTAAGCATGATATCTTCTCTCTGTGACTTTTGCAGTGCTACTTGTTTTATGATTTTATTTTCTATTTCGTTATTTATTTCAAGATTTTTAATTTCTTTGAAAAACTGAAATGCAATCCAATCCAAACTGATAAAAATTGGTTCGGATTTGAAAAAAAAATGGATTGAATGATTAAATTATAAAACTATAACGATCGGATCAGATGAATTTGTCCTTTAAAACCGAACCTCGAACACCCTATCATGAAACATGAAATAAATAATTTTACACAACAAATAAAAAGGAGTGAATTAGAGGATAATAATAAACTTATAATATTGCGATCATATAGTGGTGGTGGAGAATTATAAAATAAAAAATTGAATAAAACTCTGATAACAATAAATCAAAATAAGATAAACACAATATCACAAAGAACGGGTGAAAGAGAATGTTATAGATTAAAGAAATAATGTGACAAATGTCTCAAAAGAGCAAATGAATTCTAACCAATGTGCATGTATAGCAAAATTAATTATTATTGCATTAAGATAAAAAGCATTACCTTGCACATGATTGATAAATTATTTTTCTCTATAGTTGTTTTAAATGAAAGAAAAATTGAAGGTGAAAGTTCCTTAACATGAAATCGAATAACGAATTGAGAAACTGAAAAATGAAAAGTTGAAAATACTTACCATGCAGTAGACGAATGGAGAAAAAAAAAAAACAGGATCAATTTTTTCATAAGAAATCACAAAGATGTTCAAAGGATTCATTAATTAAATTATATCAATTTAATTTCGAAAATGTGAAATATTCCATTTTGAAAATTCAATTCTTTAATTAATCTTGTCTAATCTAATTAAAAAAATTCGTTATTTATTACAAATTATTTCATTGTTCCAATAAATTATCACTTCTTGAGCACCAACGTTTTCAAAATTTGAATTTCAAAACGATAATTAATTATACTCATTAATTTTAGGAATTAATTAGAGGCATTAATTTTAGGAAATAAAATTTAGGGGTGTAATCGGATTGGATTGGTTCAGATTTATGGTGTTTAAATGTCTGAACCAATCTAACATGTTCGGTTTGAGTTGGTTCAGATTTCATGATTTTTAATTCTAAATTCGAAGAAAAACCAACCAGATCTCAATCGGATTGGTTCGCTTCTGATTGTCGGATTTGAAATAAAAAAAATATTATTTGGAAATATGCACGAAAATTAATCTAAAAACGTGAAAAATTATAAAAAAAATAGAAAACTCTAACATTTTCAAAGAACAGAACATTCGATAATGACATAATCCATATAATCTAAATAAAAATAACACCTCTAATACAAAAACAAATATGTAATGTAATGGGTTGAAAATGTTTGAGCTTAATGTAAAAAAATTCTCAATTCATGAGATTGGTTCGGATTGATAATTTTTTCAATCCCAAATATGATACCTGAACGGATGGTGATCGGATTCAATAAATAAATCTGAACCGAACTAATGATCTAATCCAACCCATCACAATGTGTTCGGTTTGGATCGGTTTGATTGGATTCGCGAATCAGACCAAACCCGCTTGCACTCCTAATAAAATTTGTAGTAACTAAAATAGGAAGTATTTATGCAATTGGAAATTTTTTGAAAAAATCAAAATAAAAAAATAAGATGCTGAAAATTAAAAAATTCAATATTTATTGTATTTTCAAAAATTCATTTTCTCATCACACACATTTTATAATTAATCTAGTATTAAAGGAACTTTGAATTTCATAAAAAAATAATTTATCTTTTAAAATCATTTTAACCATAATATTAAGGGAAAAAAGATAAATGAATTTTAGGACTAAAAATTAAAAGATACAATATACATTGATTTTTGTTTTTTTTTCTTTGTGTCTTGTCTATTGCTAGAACTCGGCTTTGTCCCTTTTAATACATATTTGGCTTTTCCAAAAAAAAAATTAAAACAAAAAGGATTCCAATTATTTTTATGAATTGTATTTTCAAACTTATAATTATTTTTTAATATTTGATATTTCTTAAAAACGAATTTAAGGAAAAATAAAAATTGAATTTTTTTATAATCAGAATTGATTATTTTCAAAAACATTAAATCTAATATGGAATTTTTAATAATGGATGAACTGAAATAGGTTTAGAGATGTTTATGTATTGTATCATCTTTTCAAAAATTTGGAGGGGCTGAAAATAATATTATTTGGAATTTATATCCTTACTTTGATAGTTTTTATAAGTATTACCTGTGTTTTATTCTTAAAAAAAGAATTTACCTTTGAGTGTAACAAAAAATAAAATAAATGTGGTTACTGGTACGTGGCAATTTACTTTTGTTGATATATTATTTTTTTATAATCATTTTTTAAAATTATTTATGTATTGTGTATGTGGCCATAATATTATTAAATTTAGCAATTCATGAGATAAAAAAAGTTGAAATATATTTTTTTGTTTTCGCGGGAAAATGAAATACTTAAGAGGAGACATGTGGCATAGGTCTTCTAAAAGAAAACCTTCTTACCTTCTTTTCATATTTATATAAATATAGATATAGATAAATTATTATTTGGAAAACGTAGCTTTTAAAATCAACGCTGAAGGAAAGAATCACTTTCTTCAAAACATCTAGTTAATTATTATGAAGCATCTGCTACCTAGAAGAAACATTAAAGAGGAAAAATTTGCATGGCACTAATTTTAAGGGTATATTATCCAAACAAAACCATTTTAAAAGTACCTATAGAAAATTAACCCTGCATATGAATGAAACTAACCTTGAAAGAAAATATGACGGAGCAAAAGGAAATTGGCGAACATGAGTACGGTAGAGTGAATGAGGGGGGAAGAGAACGTGAGTGAAAAAGAATGTACCTTTACTCCTTAATGATACCAAAGAGAAACATGAATGAGTAAAAATAACGAAGAATCGTGAGTTACAACGAATAAGAAGGTCTTGCGTTTATAATTTATAGTAAACATATTAGAATTACAATTTAAATTAGTGTGTTTTAATTGCTAACAAAAAATATATTCTGATTTGATTTATTATTATATTATACAGTATTAATTAGAATAACTAAATAAGGAATTATTAAGAGTTTTTTTCATTCCATGGAATGATTAGGAATTGATATCCCTGAATAATGGAAAACATTTAAAAGTGTATATTTTATAATTGAATCACAAAATTGATTGTGCTAAATAAATTATTTGAATTTGAAAAAGTTGCTAATTTAAATGTTTAAAGTATTTATAAAATTAACTAAATAATTAAAATATGCGAAGTAGAAGACATTTTTTTTGAAAGTAGAAGTAGAGAACTTGAATACGGGGCATTAACAATTTTTTGACCAATATATGCAGATATATCTTTGTAAGAATAAGAGTCATAAATATAGTAATAATTATTTGGTATTGATTGCTCTTTATATTCCTTAAGTAACAGATTTGAATTTAAATTTGAAAAACTCTACTTATATAAACTATTTAATATTTATAAATTAATTAAAATAAATTATATAATATTTATATGTTGATATTTTCGAATTTCTTATTTTTCTTATAATATTTGATATATTTAAAAATAATTTCAAGTAAATTTTACATTAAAAATATGAAATTTTATAATAGTAGAGGATATTAAATATGGTGAGAGATGATCATATGCTTTTTTTTTGAAATTTGCCGAGATGATCATATGAAATAAAAAACGTGGGAGTATCAAAATTAAAACTTTAATTAGTAAAAGAACTAATATGCTTACCATATAGTTTTCAAAAGTAATACTGATGTTTTATTCTTAACCATTTTTTTAACTTCTAAGTGTAAAAAAAATAACTGAAGTTATTGGTTTCAAAATAAATTTCTTTAAGTTTATATTTTTATAAACTCTTTTTCAAAATTATTAATTTAGTGTGTATGTTGTCATATGTATTATTGAACATAACAATTAATGTGACAAAAAAAGTGGAAATGAGTTTTTTTTTTAGAGGGAAAATGAATCATTTAGGAAGGAACATGTGGCATAGGCTTCTAGAAGGAAACATTATTTTCATATATATATAGATATGAACAACTTTTGAAAATACAAATTCAAAACAAGTTTTAGGCAATAATAAGTTATTTACAAAATCTCTCTCAAACACTTTTTTTTTCTAAGGAAAATTGTATTAAAGAGGTATTAGGGGTACCTCAACCCATGATATGTACAAGGAACAAATACAAGAAAATGAAAAGAAAAGAAAGGTCCAAATGAGTACCTAATGTGTTTATAGGTATACACAAGTAAACACTTACATAAACATAATGAGTATAATGTATAATATAATACTCATTTCCTTGTAGATATACACACAAGTAAGTTCTTCCGAGCTTCAATAGTACCTAATGAGTATAATAAGAGTCATTTATTGACATTTCTTCGATCATATATCTTCTACACGTCAATGTAAGCTTAAATAATATGAAAGAGCCATATGCATAATTAAAAATTCAAACTCTTTAGGGCATCATATACTTCCCGACAAACCCTAGAAGTGATGACACGTTAACATTATAAAATTAATGATGGTGGTTATTGGAATAATCGGATTAATTAGTGGTGGAATATAAAATGGGCAGCAAATAAAAAAAGTTAGAGTAGGGGTGGTTTTCACATGGGGGAAGATGTATATATACACGTGACAAAGAGGAGAACAAAAATAAAATAAAATAAAATAAAAGTTTATAGACACGACACGCATCAAGCAAAACGTGACACAAAATTTAAATGGTTAAGAATATTTTATGACAAAATTGGTCACGTCAAGGAAATAAAAGGCCAAAATAGGTTCACTTTCACGCAAGTGGCAGGATTATCTCATTGATCGCTGCTCTGTCTTTGGGCCATTGTCATCCCTCCCAAGAACAACACCTTTCCTATCGGACAGATGTTAAATTTAGTTTAATTTATAACATGATAATGTATTTATAATTTATATGATTACATTTTGGCCCCTGTTTAATACGTTAAGTTTGAAAGTGGTCCCTATATGACGAAATGTTTGAACTCAGTCTTTACTGTTTGAGAAACTATTGGTTTTGGTCCTTGTCGGAGGTTGCGATTCGGTGACATTTGCCACTAATTCACTAATTAACATATCTCCGACAAGATTAGTGAAGTTATGTAGCAATCACCTCTTGCTGGACTAAAATTATGTAGTTTCTCAAATAGTAGAGACTGAGTCCAGAGTTTGCTCCGGGAATAGACCATTTTCATACTTAGCGTATTATACAGAAACCAAAATCTTTTTTAACCCTAGTTTATAACATAGTTGGCTAGTGAATTAAGCGTGACGTACGCATATTAATTTACTACTCTAATTAACAAAGTGTTGGTCCAGTGTTAAGTAAGTTAGACTCTTCGCCAAAATTAGAGTGCGTATTCGAATTACAAAAAAATATTTATTGAGAGATACATACAATCATTTCATGAACTGATAGCGACTCTCGTTAAAATGTAAAAAAAACTCAACTAATTTATTGTTTTTTATGAAATGTAAATTTAATAGAATTAAATATGTTTGTAGACTCTTAAGTTTTACACTTTTACCCCTTACGTTTTCATTTCTTTGGTTTTAATCAGTTTTTTTCCTAAGAAAAATGTGGTTTTAGTTCATGTAATTAACACCCGTAAAAAAACATGATGTGGTTTTTTTTTTTGAACTCACATGATGTGGTTAATAGAGAGACATGTAATCATTTTACACCTCATCATCTATTTTACAAATATGACATCCTACGTACATGTCATTTGTAATCTAGTTAACACTAAGTAAGAGCTAAAATAAAATGACCCTCATACAACCCTCCTCTCTATTGGTTTTCTAGCTCTTGGGCCTTATGTTTATTCGTTTACAATTTTATTCATTTTTGCTTAATATTTTCAATCTACTATTGACTTCAGGCTTTCTAGAAGATTTTTTTCTTATTTTTTTATTATATCATATCTTTTATTTATCTCTTTTTCTCTTGAGATGCAAGTAAAATAAGTGCGAATGAATTATTATTGGATAAATAATAGGAAGAAAAAAAGTCTAAGCTTCAACTAAATACTAGAAGCCCAATCTCAACCTAAGGCTCGTCAAATGATATTCCATTTACTTGAAGCTAGTACTGGACTCGTGCCCTCCATGAGCTGAAATATGAAGGGTACGAATTCTATGTTATAATTTATTTTTATTTTTAAAAAATAGCAATTCCTCTAGGGGGTATCTTCCTTAAGTTTAGTTTTTTCGAAAAAAAAAGAAGAAAAGAACAATAGAGAAAATAATCACGGGCAATAAAAATTGTTAAATGTATATTCAGAAAGATTGGGAAATCATTTACAAATGACAAAAATTAAAAGTTAACTGACTATTTCTAATATCAAACCATAGACTTTGTTTATGAAACTTCAAAATGATCTAATTATGAGGAAAATAAATGATGTTATTTGGCATCATTTATGAACTCATAAATATATAGTAGTAGTTGTTGATAAGTTGATTGAATGTTAGCAAGAAAATTAATATAAATTTATAAAATTAAAGTTTGAGACCAATTATCTTGAAGTACCTATGATTTTGTTACCATATTGTTCAACGGTCAAATTGTGAAACACAGTATAAAAGAGTAAAAAAGAGGTAGTGATGCAATGCAACGCCGTCTTTTTGCGAAGAGATGAGGTTATTTCCTAGAAGCCTCACAGGCGCACACGCTTGGTTTCACTCTCACTCGCTGTTCCTCTAAAACTAAATCAAATAAATACCAACCAAAATTCAACTCAACCAAAAACAAAACACACACAATAAACACAACACCACCTTCTTCTTCTTCTTCTTCTTCTTCTTCTTCTTCTTCTTCTTCTCATTTTCAACTACCACCACCACTCCCAATCAATGAATCTCTGGAGCGACGACAACTCCTCCGTCATGGAGGCCTTCATGACCTCCTCCGACTTATCCTCCGTCTGGCCACCAGCGCCGCCTCCTCCCTCTCAATCCTCCGTCGCCGTCCTCAACCAGGACACTCTCCAGCAACGCCTCCAGGCCCTAATCGAAGGCGCAAGAGAGACCTGGACCTACGCCATTTTCTGGCAACCTTCCTACGACTACTCCGGCACCTCCCTCCTCGGCTGGGGCGACGGTTACTACAAAGGCGAAGAGGACAAAGCCAAGGCAAAAGCAAAAGCCAAAGCCAAAGCCACCTCCTCCGCTGAACAAGAACACCGCCGGAAGGTGCTTCGTGACTTGAATTCCCTCATCTCCGGTTCCTCCGCCCCCGCTTCTGATGACGCTGTCGACGAAGAGGTCACCGACACGGAATGGTTCTTCCTTGTTTCCATGACCCAGTCGTTTGTCAACGGCGGCGGGCTAGCTGGTCAGGCGTATTTCAACTCCACCCCTGTTTGGGTCGCCGGCGCTGATCGCCTCGCAGCCTCCGCCTGCGAGAGGGCCAGGCAGGGGCAGCTCTTCGGAATCCAGACGCTCGTCTGCGTGCCGTCTGCAAACGGCGTCGTTGAACTCGGATCCACTGAGCTGATTTACCAGAACTCCGATCTGATGAACAAGGTGAAGGTGCTGTTCAATTTCAGCAACAGCAACCTCGATTTGGGTTCTTCCTGGACATTGGGTTCCACCACCACCGCCGAGAATGACCCTTCCGCCCTCTGGCTCGCCGACCCCGACCCTGACGGCAGAGATTCCGTCAGCACCGTCGCTCCCACCACCGCTTCCGTTTCGATTCCCAGCCACCACAACAACGATCAGAGCATTGCGAAGACGTTGCAGTTCGAAACCCCTGTTTCGAGTACCTTGACTGAAACCCCGAGTGCTGTTAATCTCACAAACCAGCCATCGCAGAACCAGAGAAACCAGAGCAGCTTCTTCTCCAGGGAGATGAATTTCTCCGAGTACAGTTTCGATGCGAAGAACGGCAGCAGTAACCACCAGCATCTGAAGCCGGAATCCGGTGAGATTCTGAGCTTCGGTGACAGCAAGAGAACCCCCAATTTCTTCTCCGGCCAGTCGCAGTTCGTTCCGGCTGACGAGGAGAACAACAACGGGAAGAAGAGGTCACCGAATTCGAGAAGCAGCAACGACGACGGGATGCTTTCATTCACCTCCGGCGTGATTCTCCCGTCCTCGAATTTGAAATCCTCCACCGGCGGCGGCGATTCGGAGCATTCAGATCTGGAAGCTTCGGTGGTGAAGGAAGCCGACAGCAGCAGGTTGGTGGAGCCGGAGAAGCGACCTAGGAAGAGGGGGAGGAAACCGGCGAACGGCAGAGAGGAACCGTTGAACCACGTTGAAGCAGAGAGGCAGAGGAGGGAGAAGCTTAACCAGAGATTCTACGCGCTTCGCGCGGTGGTTCCGAACGTGTCGAAGATGGACAAAGCTTCACTGCTAGGAGACGCTATATCCTACATCACGGAGCTGAAGACCAAGCTTCAGAGTTCAGAATCGGATAAAACTGGGTTGCAGAAGCAATTTGATGCGATGAAGAAGGAGCTGGAGAAAACCAGTGAACAGTCTTCTTCTCCAACTCCACCTCCACCTAACAAGAACAAGTCCTTCTCCTCATCCTCCTCCTCTTCCAATCAGATTCTAGTGGAGGACATTGACGTGAAGATCATTGGGTGGGATGCAATGATAAGGGTCCAATGCAGCAAGAAGAACCACCCGGCCGCGATTTTGATGGCGGCGTTGATGGAGCTGGACCTTGAGGTGAACCATGCTAGTGTGTCAGTGGTGAATGATACCATGATCCAGCAAGCAACAGTGAAGATGGGAAGCCGCTTTTACACTCAGGAGCAGCTTCGATCAGCACTCTCTTCCAAATTTGGGGATGCTCCTTAGCACCATCCCCCTCTGTCTCTGTTGTGTAAAATAACTTGTTCCCTTTTTGGTAGCTAGAGTACTGTGAATTTTGTTTGAGGCAAGTAATTTAATTTGGGAGTTAAGCTGGATGATGGATCTAGCTCAATCTCAATCTCAATATCATGGCATGTTTGGATGAGCTTCGGTTTCAGCTGAATCAATTCTGAAATTCGAAAGCTATTCTTCCCATAATTGATTCTGGCTACAGTCTCAATTGGAGAATGGTTTCCAAACATGCACTCAAGCTCGGGACAATTTCTCTTCTATCAAATGGAAGATAGGTAGATTTGATGAAGTAATTTAGTAACAATAGGGGTATTTTCATCTGTCTGCTCTAGTCTTAGATTGTACATGTATATATTATGTAATTATTTATGGAAGTCTCATAAATGTGAACATGTTTCTTCAGATTATATCAGTGACTATGTTTGGTAATCATTTCTGGGTTTTTGTTCATTGGAGGATGCAATTGCACTATGCACTGGACTGTGTTTCTTTTGATCTGTCATCTGTTAAAAAGTTTTTGTAGCACTCAAATTGGTGTTTTGAGTTGATGGATCCTTTTAAGCCATGTGAAAAACGCATGCGGCCTCAAAATTCATTCTCCTTTCTTCAGCATCATAATTGCTATGTTATGGTGGTAATTCTCAATGAAAAAGTCTACATCCTTGCTACGTTTTCGAGTTTTTCACTATAATTAGACCAATCGCTTATTTTTCCCATGAGGGAGGCTGGTTTCCTGTTGAGGCATTTTGACTGATAAGTAGTAAAGGTTTGACCCTACCGATGACTTTTGACAATGAATTTGTGTGCCGACATGCATGGTAGGATGAAGGGAAAAAACATGTTACTGAATACAACACTAGTAAGTCCAAACTTGTCCATGTACGAGGCTCAATGGTATGGTATGTTCTGTTTGTGGAATCTGTATATAGGCACCAACATGCATGACCAAAGCCAGCATTTTCCACCACTGGAAAGAGACCCAAAAATGTGCTTCTTTCTCTTTAAGCAACATTAAAAATTGTGACGGAATCTGTAATAAAAAAAACATTTGTGACGGAATCCGAAGCTGATTTTGATGCATTTGCCAAATATTTCGTCTGCAATCTTTTGCTATAGATTAATAAATGGAGAATATATTGTGTGGCTTTGCCTACTTTAGTAGCTACACAGCTGGACCTTTTGGCATTTTTGGAATCTTGAGATGTGAAGAGATTTAGATAGATTTACTTCTGTCCATACCAAAATAGATAAAAATCATGTTCAATATACGATAAAAAAACTTCCAAATATATGAAGACCATTAAAGGGGCAGTGATCGTTATAAGGTAAATATTGTTTGTATTTGGTTCCTCTACCAACCAGTGGTAAGTATGGTAACTGTGGAATTGTCCAATTAAATGCAGAAACACTACATACAAGTCTCAGAAAAGAAAGATATGTCACGATTAATGGAGTACTTATTTTACTATGACTGTGTTTGGATGCACATTGGTTTCAAACACTATTAGTGCAAAGTACAAACGGACATTAACATTCACTTCAATATAATAAGTGAGTCCTTGTATGTAAGTGCCTTGATTAACGGTTCTCTCCATGTGAGAGTCCTTGACAGACACCAACCCCACAGATTTATTAATTATTAGTGATTAGTCCCATTTTCTTGCACTGCTATGCATATGGACGTTTAAGCCGCAAAAGTACCCCACCTTTGATGCATGACACAAGACCATCTACATACGGAAGAAACTGGACATGGAAACCGCTTTACTAAACCTTAACGTCTGTGATGAGAATTGTGTGGTGTGGAATAGAAACTCAAGTTACTCAATAGATGAAATGTGTGTCTTTGAAATTCTATTGAACTAAAAGTGAGTCCACCTTCAATTTTTTTTTTTTGCTGCATTGGAAAAACAGTCCACCTTCAATTTAAGTTGATAAAATCTTTTTCTGATCCACGTTAAACTTAATGTGAGAAATTATAGCTTTTTCATAGATACATTGAAATATGTGAAATCATGTTTATTTTCTAACTAACGTCAAACCAAACATACATCTATCCCCACCCAATCTTTAATTTACTGCACTTCTGGCTGTGAGACTTGCCAAACTTTAATTTCACTTTTAATTAGGATGCTTGGACTATATTAGATTGAAATTACTTTAACGAGAAAAAAAAAATTAAATCTTAGTATTATTTTTAGTTCTTTTAATCTAAAGCATTTTTTATTTTAAATACATGTATATATTTTAAAATATATAATAAAAAAATGATAATTTATGTTATTAAATGTAACATTCCTAATTTGTAACATAATTAACTAATACCCTCAAAACAACTGTACATATATGAACAAAGTGTGATCTACCGTAAATTACAAACAAAAGTGATGGAGCAAAGAATGAGAAGTAGATATAGCTGTAGCTATCAGCATGTGCATAAAGATAAGCAATCCACATCTTTGTTCAGTATAATACTCCTCGACTCCATTTTATTCAATCAAGATTCATTTTTAAACATTCTAAAGTTTTCTTCAAGAAAATTTCTTTTTCTTTTTTATTACATTTTTTATATCATATCTATCATTTTCTCCTTTGTCTCTATTTCTCATAATTCATTGTTTGATTGATCTTTTGACAATTTTGTGTTGTTCTCTTTCAATTGTCATTTTACAATCAACGAATCATTATTTTTTTTAACTTCACCCCTAAGCGTGAATATTAATTAGAACCGGGAATGTAGAATCCATAAACAAAATGTACTATATATAAAAAGTCCCCACTACTTAATGCATATTTCGAAAAATATTGGAACCTCTCTCAACATCCATTTAATTTGTGGCTTTTTTTATGTGAGAATATAGACAAAACAATTCTCATGCATTGAAGCCAACAAGTTAACTTTTATTTTGAAGTCTACTATATTATTTAAACACGAACTTAGTTATTAAACTAATAATTATACTCTCATGATATATATTGGATGAGTAATTACTAATTTCAAATTACCACGCAGTGGCAAATCCATATATACTGATGCAACAGATTGCGCCCTTTAAAGAAATTTAGATATAGATCTCCATGTTGTGCGGGCGCTGGCAAATTTTTAAAGAATACAAAATAATTGTAGTCAAACACAAGAAATATATAGCAGATAGATTCCTCTTTACTTAAAAATATGTTATATAGATCTCATTCCTTTTCTTATATATACAAGTTTTTTCATGTTCAAATTAAACATGTACTACTTGAACTAACTAGTAATTCTAGTATGTATAGATCTATGTTTTGTGGCATTCAATTATTGTTCCCATCATGACTTAGGAATTATGGTTCTAGGGTTAAACAATCATTTCTTAACGGAAAAGAGAGCCTATGATATTGAATAAGTGGTCCAACCTTTTATAGTGGCACTAAACTCTAATTCTAAGCTATTACTCCCTCCGGTCCTATTTATAAGCATGAAAGAGAAGAAAAATCTTTGTCCTTTTTATAAGAATCAAATGAAAGTTTGAGCTATATTAATTAATTTTTTCCAATGATGCCCTTATTAATTCTAACTTGTAAAATGTGTCTCATTAATTATTCACTCTCTTTTCCACTTTCCAACACTAATAATAAAGGGTAATTTTGGAAGTTCATTTTAATTTAAGACAAATTTAATGCATTTTATCTAGTTTAACTACATTTCTTAAACTATGTGAATTTTTTTTTTCTTGCTTATAAATAGGACCGGAGGGAGTACATCATGGGTCTTATAATTTCCTATTAAACCTCACATCAGGTTCGGTCCAAACCCCGTAGTCTAGGGAGCCCAAAAGGCGGGAGTGTCAACCTTAAACTATTAGATCTAATTATAAATGACCAAGATTAAAACATGAAGTTATATGACTTTGTAAAAAAGTCACATGACATTTTTAAGTGATCAGGTGACCATAAAATTATTTTAATCGTGAAACCATCCATAATTAGTTCTAACAATTATGATTTATTCTTACATTCTCATATAAAAATAACATTCATAACATATATATATATATAATTCTCCAAGATTTATCATTATTGCATTGACATTTCCTCTATTTTGGCAAATGTGTTGACCGTCCCTCGTTCATACACCATCTAGAGTAGTGGACATGTAGATGTTAGGTATTAAGATGATAAAGTTCGGGAATGTCAATATAATGTTCTCAATAAAATAATAGTGGTTAGTGTCTTGTTAAATAATCAATACGATATCAGTACAATAATAACAAAATTTAAGAGAGGTCAGAACAATTTGTCCAATATATATAACTCTTTCACATTTGAATCCTTCATCTTAATGTATGTTCTAACTTTATCAAAAAATAAATATGAAAGTCATCGATAATTCAGAGAGATTTTCTAAATCATCTATGAAGGTAAGACCTCACTCCTAATGAACTAATAATATCATTTATAAACAATAAATAAAAAGTGAAGTTTCTTACTCACTTATATTAAATTTTATTGTTCCATCTATGATTGAGTTAAATTGCTCTCATAGATGATTTAGATAACTCATAAAATATTAAGAGTTCAATTTTTATACAATTTTGTTTAAAACACCTCAGTTTATACAATTAAGCTATTTTTTGTTTTAATTTAACTTAAATGTTTATTTATGATAGTTTTCCGATGTATAAAAAAAAATGTTTATTTATGATTAGACAAAAACCATTGAAGTCAGTGCTAGTATTTGACCGAGCATTATAATTAAATCCAGATATTAATTATTTACAAATAAAAAAGCAATTTTGGAATCAAAAAGTATAGTAAATATGACAATATATTTACCACTGGTTGGTTTTTATTTTATAAACCAATACAGGGAATCCAAAAAATACAGATATTTGGATGTTTTGAATTTGTAAAAATGCTCGAATCGAGTTGGTTATAGATACTTCAATAGCACTAGCTAGTTTTCAGTGATTTTGATGCACTATTGATTGGTTTTCAATAGCACTAGTTTCCTCCCTTCAAACTGATTTTTAGACTGATTTCCGGATCTAACCAGCCGTAAATTAATTAATATTTACATACATAAGACCAAACAAAATAACATAAGTAATTGAAAATTTCCAACATATCAGAGTTGCTTTTTATAAAATGATCGATATTTTGGCAACACTGTTGATTTGACAGGAATTTAAAGAAATGGGCCACTAATATGCCAACCCACGTAGCACTTTATTGAAATCGCTTTCCTTTAATTACATTATTATTATTTAATAATTAATTAATCATGGCAACTAAAGAAAAGCTACATCAAGTTGTGTTTATTATATAAGAGTGAATTGTGATGTCTAATAAACATGATAACGTTCTTTTTAATTACTTATGATTTAGTATACGGTGGAGGGCCTTAGACCCAAATAAAGTGATTAAATAATATATGTTCTTATCTTCTAGACTCGGTTAATTAATCGTGTACCTCGTGTTACTCCTGCCAAATGTTTCAATTTTATAATTGATAAATTGAACAAACAAGAAAAAGGCAGCTATAAAATATTCAAGGGGTGAAGGAATAGAGAAGAGAACGAGGGTAGAGTAGCTGGAAAGGAGTGAAGTGTAATTTAAGATATTTATGTCTCACCAATAATGTAGTCTTTAATTAAGCTCTAATTTTCGAATTAGATTTCAAACAAGGATTATTTAAAGGACTATAAATAAAGTTTGACTTAAGTTGCTCTAATTCTAAATGGATTAATGATATTTAAAATAAGTAATAAAATATGAATATGTTACACTAATTAATTAATTGTATATTAAATAATTAAATTAAAAATAATTTGATTCTTAAATTCATTTTGTAACTTAAATCATCTTCACTACACGAGTTATTATTATATGTTTTTTTAATAATCATTTTGACCTTATTGTCATAGTTATATATCCCTTTCAAATACTTTTTTGCTGAATCTAAATTTATACTTTTATCAATCGTTGCAGGGTTTAATTTACATACCACTTAACCAATGCATTGTATTTTTTTTTAACATAAACCAGTACATTGTTGTATCTTAACGCTATCATCTAAAGTTATCAAATGCTTTTAATCATATTTACTTATAATTCTATGATAATATACTAGGTAGTATCCCGTGCGATGCACGGAGACTTTATTTTTTATTATTCAAATTTAAAATAACATACAAAAAACTAAAAATACAATTGGAATTTCAGAACATATTATAATTGTTTTTTTTTTGAAATTATTGCTAAATTCGGTTATATTTTTTATTTGTTAAATATTTAATATTAAAAATAGTTTGTAAAAACATTTATTATATCCCATGCTTATGTTTATAACTTTTATCCCCATACAACATGGTTTACACGCTTGAACTGCTGCTTTTATAAAATCATTTACTCGTGAAATTATTAAAATTGAAATCTTAAATAAATGTATAATTTTCAATAATTTTAAGAACTTAAAAGCTGAAAATGTAAATAAAGCGTTATATTACAAATCTTTAAAATGATTTAACAAATTTATAAAAACTAATTCCCGTGAGTTATATTTTTATTTTATATTTTGCATTAGTGAGATTACGATAGTGCGTGTCGTGTGGAGAAATTGGTCACGGATTAACCAATTCCCTTTTTACATACACCTATTGCATTGATCTGAATCCCTGTTTCATCTTTTTCTAATTAAGCATTAGTCTTAATCCACACTTTTTTCAACAACCATAAGCAACAATTTTCTATCAGAGATGTCACTGAACAAATGAAAAAGTTGCACACATGTTTTCGAAAATTGACATCTTCAAAGCTAGGAATTGATGGATTTGGTTCCTCTCATGTAAGAAATTTCTCATGTCAAAGTTTTTGTGTTTATCTCTCTCCCCATGAACATTGATGTGGTCCAACCTATTTAATACACATGAAGAGAAAGAAATACAAAAAAAAACGCAACATGAGAAAATATGAGAGAATTCTCACATGTGTAAGATTCACACCTGATCTCAAAATTAAAGCCAAAGATCCACATAATTACCATATATGCTCCTGAATCATAAAAACTGATGCGAGAATTTCAGGGAGCTAGTTCAAGAAAACCTACTTTTCCCTTTGTTGTTCGTCTCATATGCCATTTCAACAAAATATGTTGGATGTTTTGCACCTCAAACTGTAACTTTCCTATTTTTCCAAATTCTCTTCATTCCTGGTCTGTTACTCTCCTTTCTTCTCTTCTTTGTCTCTGGTTTCTTCGTCAAGTCATGTAGAGCCATTTTAAGAATGGTCAGTCTTTAAGCACCTGAGGCTAGCCTCTCCAAGTTGTATAGTTTTTGACAACTCTTTCTTGTCGATGCCTACCTCTGATTCTTAAGGGTAATTTTGACGTTGTTCTGAATTTTCTTACTGGTTGCTTGTCATAGCATCCTCTATTGGAGCATGCTCATAAGTATCACATAATGTAGAATCTGCAGTTCCACTTGCCGCTGGTCCCATCACTCCCATTGTTGCAAGTCGTTAGTATCATCGTCATGACAGTTTGAAATAATTGCAGTAGAATTTGAGCAATCAGCATTAGTGTCTCATGAACATCTTATGGGGGTATCAAGATTCCATGGAACCGTATAATTAGCTCTTCTTGTAACAATAATTAAATAGTATCCAGCTCAACACTTATAAATACTCACAAGATGGAAGTAGACAAAAAAATCAACCTGAAACTTTTCTTTGGCCTTTAAATACTATCTCCCATTCAAGGTACAAATGTTTCTAGAAGAAGCTTGAAGATTTGAAGAAGATGTCATTTCAATATCAGTGGTTTACCCATCAAACTTGGAACCACCCTGTATCTCAAAACCCAAAAACCCGATTTAATTATACATGTAGCATTTGAACGGGAGGTTTTAAATGTCACTGACACAAGTTAAGGAGCAACATTTTCCTCTGGTTAAAAGCAAAAGGCAAGAAAACATTTGAATCTAATTAGTAACTAATAAAACATCTAAATCTCAATTGAACAGGACAGGTAAACTAAGATTTGTTCTTCCTAATAATTCTTCTTCTTAATCTAGCCTGGGTTGTAATAAGGTGAACATCTGCAATAGAAGCATAAATATGTGGTTGTTCTGGCCTTGAAAATGTTCCAGATATTATCATTTTAAAAATAATCCAATAAGAACTTGGTGTCATTTGATACTAAATCATTTATATCACATTCTCTCACCAATTAAAGAAGATTGTGAATGATTTGAAACACTAGGTTGAAGTCATAAAATGAAGATATATTTTTCACTGGACCTGTAATTTGAAAAAAATTAAAGGATCCTCCAAGCAATTATCGTCATTACCCCTGCTGTTGCCGCTAAAACACCCTATGAAGTATGAATAATCTTGAGCAACAGCAGAAATAACTTTTATCTAATGAACTTCACCAGTAGATATCACATGGCTGGTAATATTATCTCATCAGATTCTTTTACCTGATATTCCTTTGCATGCTCTTCTAGGCCCTTTGAGAGCTTATGTACTGTACTTTCCAGATCAGCTGCTCCATCAAAATGGAAACATAAACCTCAAGACCCACACTATAGCATAGAAAGCACAAAGAAGATACCTATAGGAAATTTCTTTGGAATAGTCGAGTCCACTGACTTATAAACAACCCCAACATGTGATAATTTCTGAAATTTATCACATGTTCACCACTTACAAAAGCAGTAGCATCTTCAACAATCTCTGGCTTGGCAGTAGAATCCATTCAAAAATCAATCCAGAAAAACAAAATTTATCAGAAAATGAATAATAAAAATAAGAGCTCTTTGAAATCCTTTATTTTTGAATGCTTTGGATTACCTAGCAGTAACAAAAATTAGAGCCCTTTAGACAATTAAAGCAGTAACATTGCTGAAGACCCATCATGTAAGAATAAATAAGGCATCATTAGTTGCCATGAAGCTGAACAAAACAATGAAACCAATGTTAAGAACATAATCAATGGTTAAGAGATAAGGGATAAGGGAAGAAAAAAGAGTATTATTCTTACCTGTTGAGTGGGAGTTCATATTGCTGCATTTGTTGAGTAAGAAGTGCCTCAAGATATGCCTTCTGAAGTCCCTCTAAGTCTCCATGTGAAGTATCCGTGAAATTTCTTATCTGAAAAGGATCACCAGAACTGAACTGCTCATCCCTTGCATCTGGTAATCAGAACTTTGCTGCAAGGATTGGATGAAGAGTTGGTCCAGGAATGTTCTTGAACTCTGCGACCCCTCACTGAGTTAAAACTAATGACAAAAAAACACAATTTCAAGCAGAGGATTATATTCAGCAAGATCATTATCGTACACAGTACATTCAATTTGGAGTTTCCCAGATATGGACAGCGAAGGAAGCATCTCAACTGGTCGGAGTGACGACGATTTTGGTCTCGCTGATGCTGTGAAGGGATGCGTTTTCTGCCATGAGAGCCAGAAGGTGCTGGAAGGTAGAGAGAGAAAGAAGGGAAGGGAAGGAGAGAGAGGTTTAATTGGAGTGCCTTATATAGGGAAATTGAGGCAAAGTTGCAAAAAAGTAAAATCAGGTATTGAAAGTAGTATTGTAGTATGAGAAGAGAAAAGTAAAATTCAGGCAAAAGCTCATCATGTTCAGGAAAGTAAAAAAAATGGGCAGCAAATTCAGATAAAGTAGAAAAAAGAAAGCAGAAACATGATATAAACCTCATAAAGTAACAAAAAGGATACCAGAAACATTTAAAAATATCAAAAAGGTTGCCAGCATTGGATCTTCCGGTGCACCAGCATACATGCTACAAAACTCTCTTAGTGAACAGTAGCATTTGGCTTCTTCCTTTGTAGTGTTTATAGATGTGCATGTATGCAAATAACATAACATAAAAGTGATAAGATAAATTATGACAATTGATCTGAACATGATCTATGTTAAATTAGGTAAAATAACTCGATCATTAAACATTGTGTGACATTCTTCAATAATATATTATAGACATGTATCAGTACTTTCCTATTTAAAAAATGCTTGTGTTTCACATGAATAAATAAAAAATATTGTGCATACCAAACATCCCTAGAAACTTTCATATTTAAAATCCGAAGAACATAAAAGAAATTATTATTTTTTGGTCCATAAAAAATATCTATTTGAAAAACCGTCCTGTGTATTATCATAATACTAACAATTTAACAAAGTTTTATTTTGGCCAATAACATTAAACAAAGTCTTATATTTTCTTTTTGTTCTTTTTTTTGTTCAAGGAAGCAATGCATCCATTACAAGTAGACAAAGTCCAAAAGCAACAACTACAATACAACAGAACAGCCACTAACATAGTCTAATCTTTTTTTTTTCTTTAATTGTATTTTTTGCTTTTAATTCGAAATCTTATTTTTTTTTGTTATATATATGATTTATTCTACTTTTTGAATTAAGAATTCAAAAAAAAAAAAAAAAAACAAAAATTATCTAGATTCTATCTATTATTTATTAATATTCCATCTATAGAATACAATATATATATGACAATTGTTAAATATAAAAGAATTCAATATGTCCCAGCTCATTCTTTTTTAACAAAAAGCCCAAAGGCTTCAAAATCGCTTTTTTTTCCTCCACCAAACATACATATAAGGCCTTTTAAATTGAACAATAGTAATAAACTAATAATAAATAAACAACAAATGATCTCTTACGTTTGAGGCGTATTAATAGAAAACCATTTTGCTTTTGATCATATAGGCATTTTTTTTTTTCATTAATGGGAAAACTCATAGGCAATTATTTAGGGGTTGCGGTAAGAAGCATGCATATCCAATAGAAGATCCCAAACATAACAGACTGAAGTATTAAAATATTAGTTTCAAAAAAAAAAAATTATGAAATGTTATAATAGATTTCTCTACTTGGGCTACATATAAAACCACCTATAGTTCTAAATTCTAATGGTTGCTTTTTGCCCCATTGATTTTAAAAAAAATCAATATACAGTTAAAGTCTTAAACTACTATCTCCTTGTACCAAAAAAAAACTACTATCTCCCCCTCCATAATAAAGAGGATCACACACCATTACTTTGATAAGAAAACTTATAATACAATGAGTCAGTGACCAGGGCCGCACCGGCCATCAAACAATACCATTGTTAGGACATGAGGGGGAATTGAGATCTCCACAACCAGTGGCGGAGCTTATTAGGGGCATAGAAGGGGTTCAGCCCTCCTAAGATTTTTGAAAAATCTTATAATATGGATGGTATAAAAATATTTTTAAATTTTTGGTACATATATATTATGGTGCAACCATGTCTAATGTCTAATGTATGGGGTTTGAATCCTCTGGACATCTTTTGGACATAATATTATTTTTATCAATTTTGGGCCTTTGATTCTCTTTGAGGTCCAACTTGGGTTATTTGCTGCTTCTTAAAAAAAAATCTTTTGACCATTTTATAACCCTTTTTGGTTGGAATACTTCACATTAATTTTGTTTACCATGGGCTAGTGTTCTCTAAATATTAAATTGATACTTCATTTACATCTTTTTATTAATCACTAATATTTTACATTATATTGATGTGATATATTTATCATAAAAAATTAATAAACAAGAGTCAAAACATATTTTTTTTCAAGAGAAATGTTTCTGATAGTTAAAAAATGTAATTTAAAAATAAATGATTTATTAAGAATCCAAAAATTGAAAAAGAATATAAAAAAAACTTTCAAGACTACTAATATCATTTATAATAAATTTATAACAGGTATATAAATTGATTTAATCTTTATTTATGTTAGCATATGTGTTGCTAGTAAATATATTTTAATTTATGCAACGAAATCTTGTTTTGGCCCTCCGAAATATATACCCCAAGCTCCGCCACTGTCCACAACCATTATCCTCCTCCGATGATCTCCACTAAATCTTTTCAAAGTTGGTTGAATCTACATATTAGTGAAGCAAGAACATTTTCTCACAACCTTTCTTCTTCACTTCTTTATAATTAAGCAGCTCTGTGTGTATTAGTAAGACTTTTACCAAGCTCATTGAAACCACTATTGACAATCTTCAACACTTTTTGGAGCCCGAATGTTGCACTCATAAGAGATTGAAAACTTGTATTGAACACTGTCACTCCAACACTTATAGAAATTGGTTTCTGGATGTCAAATACATTATGAAAATTAATTTTCAAAATATAAGGAGGCTTTGAGATATTACGGTGGTATGGGGTAAAGATAGTTTAAGTTATATTGACATTTTTTAAAATGGGTGGTGTGGGGTGGGTAGTAAAAGTAGATGATGCTAAAAGAAATTTCCTTATTTTAGATTCTATTGTTTTTCTAAAAATCTCATTCAAAAATATTATTTATTTAATAAATTTCTACTTATAAATCATGCAGCAAACTAAACCCATTTTGGGGGTAGCAAAGGAATGACTCCAATTATATATATCATGATTAAGACTTTGAGGTGTCACCAAACTAACCAATAATCTACTATAATCTAATTCTAAAATTTAGAATGACAAGAAAAATCTTAAATTTGGCCTCCACCCCCGGAAATCATGTCATCAATATACTGAAACTATCCCTCAAAAGCATAAACAATATCTCACAAATTTGCTTAGAGGTCATGAACATCATTTTTGTAAAAGATAGTAATAACCAATCCAAGAGGAACCAATTGGCCAATGGTCAAAAACACATGCAACCACTTAGAAATGAATGGCTAAGCTATGTTCACGGATTTGACAGTGAAGATAAAACATAACAACAGGTTGTTCTGAATCAGTTTCATTTCCAAATCCTCTCTTGAAACCTACCATCACCATGTCTCATCCCACTTCATCATCCCCTTTGGTCCAACTTATATAAACTCATTCCTTGTCCACTTCATCCTACCAATCTGGGTTTGGTAATTGCTTGTGAGACAATTAAGACAATCAAACACCACCACCACCACCATCATCATCATGAGTCTTAATTGCCTTACATGCAGCCAGAACCTTCAAAGGACAGACTCCTTTGGAGAGTTTTTCACAGAAAAGGAATACAAGGAAGTTTGCAAAAAGGTTGATAGAAACTGGTCAGGGAACCTGATAGCATCATCATCATCATCGTCATCAACATCCCAGTGTGACCTTCCCAAAGGCCAAGGGGGGAATGTGGCCAAGATCAAGGCTGAGCACCGCCGCGTTCATAGCACCGGAAACATTCCTTACCCTGGCAGCTCTCAGCCGAAATTAGTGCGGAGCAGTGGGATGAGAAGAGATTGGAGTTTCGAGAATTTGGCTGAAAACCAAGACCAGAGTGTGAGTTGCCACTGAGATATCACAATCAGATCAATGAAAAATTGTTGTCATTCAGCCTTTTTTCCTCACTGTGTATATTTGATGTTAAGATTGGGGAAATTGGTAGAGTGGATGTACATTATAAATATGGTGTTTCGAGCGCCTGCATGATGGCGCTTTTTTTGCACCGATTATAATTCACATCTCTGATTCTTTTTGTTTTCATTCAAATTCATTTTAATTCATGATTCAATTTAAGAATTTCACCTCAGTCCCTTTAAAAATGCAGCTATATCAATGAATCTCATATTATAACTGTAATACAAATTTGACAAGTCACATTGTGCAGATTTTAGGATGAAGACGATATTTTATAGGTATCATATTCATAGCATGGGATGAAAACAAAATATTTCACTAAAAAGAGTCAAGATTGGATGAATTGCACTCAATAAATAAAATTTTAAAAATCCTCCGTGCAGACATGGCATATCATGTAACATTATTTACAGCATGTTTGAATCAATTTCTATTTCATCAAAATCAATTCTTGAATCCATGCTACACGGTCACAGAAGCTACTCCCCATAATTGATTATGGCTTCAGATTCAATTATTGAAGGGGTTCCAAGGATTAACAGATGAACGAGTCAGCTCAGCTAGACATGATCTATAACTACGTCTGTGATGAAATGTATGAAAGAACTCCATATAAAATGAGAGAAAAACAATACCTCTTGGGTGCTTTAAACTCCAAAACCTGCCAAATAATGTAACAGGTGTTATCCAGCAATCTTTACAGTCTACAATGTCTAATATGCAACAGAAAGTCTGGAGGGAAAAGCACACTGCTTAAAAAAAAAGAGTTGAAATCCATTAGACTTTCATTCTTCTAGCTTCTGCTTTCCAATCCCTACGACCCAGAACAATTCTAGGAGTAGTTTCATTATTAACCATGCTAGAAGTTCCAGACTGGTTTTCCCTCTCTAGCATTGTTTCTGACTTATTCCCTGCGGCTGAGCATGTCACCACAGGTATGTTAGCTAGTTTTGGAGAAGGATCAATATATCCATTTATTTCTTGAGGCTTCGCAACATGAGCCCGTCTTGCATCCTTTTTCCAGTCTCGGTTACAATGTATGCGTGTCATGAAATTGTTGTGATTCTCAGTTGGTCGCAGTTCCAGTTGCAGTGTTGGTGTCTCCTCTACAACAAAAGGCTTCTTGGTTTCAGCTTCTAAACGCTTACGGGCCCTGTATCTGCGTTGTCTCTCTCGATTCTTCAGACGTCGAGTCACCATGTCACTACGCCCTTTAGAGCGTCCTCTCTGATCAACTGATTTCATCATAGATTTATCTTGTATTCCAGCAGCACTTTGGTTGTTTTCCATTCTCAGAATAGGGATAGCATCTGTAGTAGTCAAGTTAGTTAAGGATGGAAACTAGGAAATCAATCAATGTCATTACTACCTTGATGCAAGCATCTCATATTTTCATTAGAGCAAGTTAGCTTCTTAGTCTATATCACATCCCTTCAGACTTTAATAGCCTCTACAGTGTCACAAAAAATCATATTATATATATAATAAGCAATAAATAAAGTTTTAGTAAATTGTGCATCAAGAAAAACTACTTCAAAATAGTGCCAGCACTTATAGAGAAATGCCCATGCCACCAAAGCCAAAGAAATGTAGATGACCAGTTTGCTTCTAAGAAACATGGAGCGAAACAAAAACAAATTTATAGACAATCACAAAACTAGAACAAAATGCTATTGTATTCCTGCAAAATGTAAATCTGTCCTGCCAATGATGCACAATGGTGATTCTCTCCACTTTCTTATCATTCAATCCTCATTCTGTATTATTTTCCCTGAAATCTCAATAGTGTAGTCAAAGGGAACCAGAAGGCAGGGTCAGTGCCTTTCTAGTTCAAGCAATACATGCTTTGGTGTCTTACTGATAACAGTAAAAAAAAATCACTGAAAGACCAGCCATATGATATTCCAATTGTGATCTTAAAAGCAGCAAAATCATCAGTGTCAAAAGAAGCTTAGGACTAGCCATCACTTGCTAACTGTTAGTCTGTGGGACTCAGAAGCTTATGATTCATACTATGAATGTTAATGCTTGAGGCAGTTAATTTATATGACAAATCAATGCAAATTAGTCGAAAATATTTCTGTTAAGTGTTATCTTTTCTAACTTAATGCTTTTCTTTAGCTATGCATGCACTTTTTAGAACCTCTTGCCTCAATGTTTTACATTAAAGCCATAAGGTCGCCTGCGCGTTTAATTAACTTGTGCCTCACCACATGCTTTAGAATCTGGCATTGTGATTTCTTAACACAGAGTCATGTTTGCTATAGCCAAACATGTATTTTGAGTTCATAGACAAATGAAGTTATCAATCAAACTTGCAGAAAGCAAAGAAATGCATGGTTTGAAGAATTAAAAGATAGATGGAATCTCCTGCAAAAAGAAGCTACAGCAAATCAAATTAACCAGACCCTAACAAATAATCAATGTTATGCATAGCTTCTTTTCTTATGTTCTTGAGGAATTCACTATTATACACAATTGATGTGGAATCTAGATAGTTCAATGAGCAACAAGTAGATTATCACAAAAACACGGATCATAAACAAAAAAATATGTACGTGCGGCAAAAGGGTAAATTAGTATGCACTATGAAGTGATCATAGCAAAATAAGCATTAAGATGAAAAGAAAAAGAAAAAAAAACCTTAGTTGTCCCCTTCAGCTATAAAAATTGGAACTTTAATCCATGGCAAAAGGTTACAGCCACAGGGTTATGTGGAAAAACAGCTTGCAATTAAATTAAAACTATGGAAGGTTAGCAAGCAAAAAGGGGTTAAATCAGTGAGTGAGCAAGAGAAGCTAAGAGGGTTGAAGATATGTTGAATGAAGAGTTGAAATGTGAAGAAAAATGCTGATGAGTTACCTTGGGAGGGTACAGATCCACTCTTTTCCTTGAAGATTTTTGGAGTGAGGGGAAGAAATGGAGAAGAAGTGAAGTCAAATCAAGTGTAAGAAAGTGAGAAAAACTTGGTTTCTGTCAAAACAGGAAACACCGAAACAAGAAAGAAAAAGACAACCTCATAGACAGTCTTGGTCTTGAAATCGCGTCGGAGAAAAAGTATATATATTGACAATGTGGTCAGAAATAACATCAAAGGGGTGGTGGCGCAGTTGGCTAGCGCGTAGGTCTCATAGCTTCTGAGTAATCCTGAGGTCGAGAGTTCGAGCCTCTCTCACCCCATAATTTTTTTAATTTTATGTTATTTTGGGCATTAATATTACAAAATGACCATGTAGTTTTGTTGCCCTCTTCCTTTTCTCTTTACTGAGCTAGTTACAAGATCAAATCCCCTTTTGAAAAAACAAGATTCACATTTCACATTATTCTCCATTTCATTTTTGACTCTTTTTTGCTTCTTATGTTTTTATGCACTTTGTTCACATTATTTATCATATCACTCATTTATTTCTTTTCTCTTTAAATTTTATTTAGGTGAAATTGTATTTAAAGTATCAATAAAATTTTAGCATTTTAAATTTAATTATATACACCCTCCAGTCACTATTATAAGCAAAAAATAACATTTTAGATTCATTGAATAAATAATGTATCTAGTCATTATTATAGACTAGATACATCATTCATTGAATGAATTTTAAAACTTGTTTTTTTTTCTTATAATACTGATCAGATGATGTATATCATTTTGTGCATCAATATTACAGATTTAGTGTGCAGCTGTGTTTTGCATTACGTAAATCAACTTAAAAAACTATCAATGTACAAATAATTACTAAAAATGAAAAAATAGAAAGGTAAGAAACACAATCAAATGATTCTTATTTTATTGGAACTAAAACATTATGTATTCCTTTTCATAGATTAAGATAAGTATATCCGTCCTGGGAAATGAAGGGTATTGAAGGGCGAGAGAGACCGGAGTTCAAATCATCGTGAATAAACTAATTTACTAACAACATCATCTCCAATTTATACCATCTCCGATTCATATGTCCATTAGCTCTTAATCATATTATCACTTGAGCTATATATTTTTGGGATAAGACATATGTCGACAAATGGTCCTCATTTCAGTTATTTGTGATAGTGTATAGAACGGGACAATAGGTAGTAAAGCATACAACAGTTGCAGTTTCCACCCCAATTCGCCAAAACCAAAAAGTCATCATTTCATCATCACTATGAGCATCATCATGGATCCAATTCCAATCCTATTTCATACCTAAAATACCCCTATCCTTCATTCATTCCTTTGACCGCTTCCTACCTTGGTGTTTTGTCTTGTCTTGTCTTCTCTTCTCTTCTGCACCGTTAGGGTTTTATCTTCCCCTCTTTCCTTCCTCTTTCTTTCACACTTGCCAAGATCCCGGTGGACTTTTCTCACATACCCTTTTCCGGAAACCCCTCAAAGCTTCAACCTTTACCAATAACCCTTTCTGGGTCCGGGTCATTGCCTCAGCTCTCAGTTTCGTTTTCGATTGTTAATTTCGTGTTGGGGAAGTTTTTGACTTTCGATCTGATCCGGTGCTGAAGGTTCTGCTGTATTTTCCTAAGCTGGTTTCGAATTCGGGTTAAGCTCGAAAAAGGGTATGTTTTCTGCATCTAGCCTCAGCTGTAAGGTTAATTTTTGTGCTGTTGGTGGGATTGATCCGCACGTTGTCTGTATTTGAGATAAGACTGGTGAATTTTTTGAGATTCTTATTGGGAAATTTGGGTGTTGATTCACAATTTACAATTTGCTTGACTTCAAGCCTGGTTTGTTGTGGTAGTAGTAGTATACTAGAGCTTTGTTGAAAGAGTTCTTTTGGTTGATTTGTGAGAATACTGGTGTTTCAGTTTGGATTTTGAAGTTTTGGGTGTTCTTGGAAGCTTTTGAGATTTGGTTTGTTTTGCTGAAAGGGGAAAAAACAAGTGGTGGTTTCTGATTGGAGCTAGTGTGGTTTTGGATTTTTATTTGCAAATGGATAACTCCAAAAACAGACATAATGATAGTTTGGGTGTGAACAAGATGGGGAAAAATATTAGGAAGAGCCCTTTACATCAGCCCAATTTTGGTAATAATAATGCTGCTAGACAACAGCCTCAGCCTCAGGTGTATAACATAAGCAAGAATGATTTCCGGGATATTGTTCAGCAGCTTACTGGATCACCCTCACAGGATCCTCTACCTAGGCCTCCACACAATCCCCCGAAACCACAGAGTATGAGACTGCAGAAAATTAGACCTCCCCCATTATCACCCATCAATCGACCTCGCTTGCCCCCGCCAATGCCAATGCATGCAGCCCCTCCTCCAGTTCCTTACAATAATCCCATACCTAGACCACCTGCTCACTTTGGACAACCATCACCCACTCCTATGCAACCCTTAACGCCTGGGGATCTATGGGCTAATACAACTGAGTCACCTATCTCTGCTTACATGCGTTATCTTCAGAATTCAATGATGGACCCAGGTTCGAGGGGTAACCATAACCAAGTCCATCCTCAACCACATCCATACCCATATCCACAGCCCCAAGGACCACCGGGCCATGTTCAGTCTCAACCTCCTTCATCTGCTTTGCTTCCTAATCCTCCCATGCCCCCAATCCCTTCTCCAAGATTTAATGGTCCTATTCCACATATGAATGCTACCAACCATCCACCGCCTTATATTCCTTCACCGCATGGAAATGGCCCTCCCCTTTTACCTTCTCCAACCTCTCAGTTCCTCCTGCCTTCGCCAACTGGTTACATGAATTTACTGTCCCCTCGGTCTCCTTATCCGCTACTGTCACCTGGCATTCAGTTCCCATCTCCATTTACACCCAATTTTCCGTTCTCACCCATGGCACAGTCAGGGATTTTAGGCCCTGGCCCTCAACCTCCACCTTCTCCGGGTTTGTTTCCATTATCTCCTTCAGCCTTTTTCCCCATCTCAAGTCCCAGGTGGAGAGATCACTAGCCTTCTCAATTTGTGCTTACATGTATTATTGGGGGTTCTTCCTTCTAACTGGGCAGATCTTAGTCTTGTTCATTATCATGTAATGTACAATCAAGTTGTAAGAACTCTTTTGGTGTAGTGTTCATTTTCAATTCCTTTCTTTTTTATTTGATAACCATAATGGTTGTAGTCCCTTTACTTTGACAAGTTTTACATTAGGCAATATATTGGAGATCAGACAACTCAATTGGACAGTTGGACAGGAGCTGTGAGATGGAAGGCTGATCTGTAACTTGAAGGGAAGTAGGATTACAGACAATATTTGTTATGTAGGTTAGTTCATGTTCTTTTGTAATATAATGGATTACACCTGAAAGTGCATAGTTAATTTCATGTTATCCTTCCTGTGGAAGGTGTTTTGAAGTACTGACGTTGTGGTTATTACTATGTCTTTGCAATGAAACATATTCCTCAGTGTATTTTGTTTTTCTTATCTCACATAGCTCATTATTTCATTTAATTGCCATTTTTTGGGGTATAAAGCCAGCCAAAGTTCCAGGAAAAAAATTATGTGTGTGTGGATTTTGATGATTAATCTTGATTTGGATATGTATTCAGGTAAAATGTTTTTAATTAGGAATTGGGATCCATTGTCTATGTTTTCCTAATAGATTAGGGTACAAAGTATAAAAAAATGGATTTGATTTCTGTTTTGATGCCGGGGAGAGAATATAATCTAGCTTCTCGTACTCATTTATGCTGATTTTGTTATTTTTTCTTTTGTGAAGCTTTCTGAAATCATTAGATTTTACTTTAACTAGCAGGCTTTTATCATCTGCTTCTGACAATATTGTTGATGCTTCTTATGTTCTTTTTCCTGGTAAGTTAACATAGGTTTATCTCAGATTATGTTTCTCTGGTGCAAACTTGTGGGCACCTACATGCTATATGAAACTTTAGGCAGAAGAAGTTAGCCTAGTTCTACTTGTGTCATGCCATGTAAAGGTATTAGAGCATGTTTGATTTCAAGATGCTAGTGTTAGAATTGATTTTCCACTGTCAGAATTAATCTTCAGGTGTTTGAATGCATCCTTTCAAAATTGGTTTTAGCTTCAAAATCAATCTGTGATAAAGCTACAAATCCTAGTTTATGCAGTAGACATAATCAATTGTGAGATTTCACAACTACATTTCATCACATGACCCTAGACAAATCACTTTTCCTATAAAGACATTCCAATACAAACCACTTCACTTTTTAATTCACTTCTACCATAATCAATTTTGGCTACGTTGATCCAAACGTGCTCTGGTTTTGTGGCAATACAGGTGTTTATCTGTTAATGACTTGATTCTTTCAGATTTTAAGGATTATTTATCTCTGTTTTCACCATCCACCATGAATTCCACTTAGGTCTGCATTTGACTCTACACTGTGTCTTTCTCATGCATTACTTTTCTCCACCATCAATCTTTACTTCTCATCAGGCACCCTCTAGCTTGCATAATTTTCAGATTTTAGTCCTCATTCTTCTCCTGTTGCCCCCATTTAGATTAACTGAAAAAAAAGGAGCGATTGTAGTTTTTTGAACTCAAATTGATGGAGAAGCACATGATATATATAGCTTTCTGAGCATAAAATGTAGGCTGAATAGATTTACAACCTTTTGGAAATTTCTAGGATGTTAAATGATAATTTTTTTAGCCAGGACACCCTATATGTTACTGAGTGCTATATTGTTCTGTATTTTTAAATTGAGCTGGCATTTAATGGGGAATCCAAATGGTTAGTTTCCTTCTGCAATTTGTGCTTTGTAGAGTTTATTTCAGCATCTCTAGAAGTTAATTTTATCTGCCCTGTTTGTTTCATATGTAATGCAACTATGCAAGTCATTCTTAACTAGTGGAGGGTATTACCTTAAATAATTTTGAATCCAGAATGAAGCTTTTGTATGCATCCCCTTTTACCATTTCTGTAGTGATTATCTTCATTGTAGTCTGAAAATGTTTCAGCTGCCTTTATTCAGTTTATTGTATCGCGACTGGTTGGAGCTATCTCATAATTTACAAAATCTGTGTTGTTGAAAGAGATGGATACTTTGGTATATTGTAGTCTGCATATAACACTTGTGAGTTGTGACTTCTCGTATGAAAAGCAAGATGCACAACTATTGTTCTAGTAGGAGTCATCAGCTGCTAGGTACGTAGTAATTGAGGAATCTTTGACTCAAACTTATCTGCTTTGTGGGGTTCAGATTTGAATGACTATCAGTTGAATATTCAAAGTTCGTAATGCCTATCCCTTAAAACACATGTTGATAATTTGGTAATTCAACTTCATGAGCTATTCTGAGGTCTATACCCGATGAAATCTAGAGACTAATGTGAATGATGTGAGTGTTATTTATACATTTCCTTGAACTTAGGAGACATTATCTGCGGATTTTTTTTTAATTCTTGGGAATCATGCTCTCTTGGAACCACATGATTCACATCTTTTGTGTTTCATGATCTGGTTGAAGGTGTTGAAATAACCATTGATATAATACTTTCAATGGTTGTGATTTATCATTTAAAGTTACAAAAACACCCTCTATCTCCCTCAGTTAAGTGAGCTTCGTGGCCACCATATTTGCCATCGTCACCTGTCTTCTTTGGCAAGCAACAAATCTGTCGCCGGAAAAGGAACGGCGTCACTTTTCTAACGGACATCACACAGTGTGAGTGAAAATTAAATGGAAGAAAAAGTTTGTGCCAAAAAACCATTGCTAAAAAAACAACCACATCATAAACCAACGTTTTTCTCTTTCGGCCCCAACATTTTCATCTCATTGGCTCTTGGAGGCCCTTTTACTTGTGATTGTGGCCACTACTTTTCCCCAAGAGTAGGGCCAATAATGGACTAGCAAATAGAAAATCGCTTCAATTAATCAATAAGGATTGAAATCAAAGAAGATTCTTTCGACAGCAGTTGAGAATTTGCTTCCTCTAAAGCTAGTGTTTGTAGCTTCGATATATTCGACCCCGTCCCACTTCATCTACATGTTTTCCACCTTTCTTTAATACCCAACTTGGCAACTTGTATTGTCCACCCCAATTGGCTCATCACGAACAGGGCCAAGTCGCTTTCTTCAACCTTTCTTGTCGGGTAGTTCAGTGGAATTTGGACTTCTACAAGGAACGTACATTCACCAAAGTCTGTAATTGTTCAATCTTAATCGGACAGCTCCGATTTTAAAAGTGATTGTGCAGTGAAAATCAACTAATTTGAACTAGAGCCGTGTGATTATCATCAAACAGTCACGTCTCTAACTTGAGTGAACGTTGGATCCTTCAGCTGCACTACACTATCTTCACATGCCGTGCAGTAAATCTGTGTGAAAACTGGTTTCATGGTAAACTCTGTCGTACAATGATTTTTTTTTTTTTTTGGTATGGTACCCGTATTGCGTAATTTAATAGATTATTATCATGTTATTCAAGGTTTTATATTTTACTTTACTTATCAATTAACTTTATCTTATGAAATTCACATTTTAATGAAAAATGAATGAGTGGTGGAAACCAATGATGATGATGGAGATGCGCGTAAAATGACCATGGTTGATGGATGAATAAAGCTCAGAAAACATAACTCGCAAATCTCACGTCCCTAAGAATGCAATGTTGCATTAATACGATAGAATAAAATCAAACTTTGAATCAGTATATTGAGTCTTTATTATTGAACGAACTCATTTTAGGTATCATGCCTTAAACTGGCTTAATGTACCATAACAAGCAACATATATTATTGATCATTTTCAAAATATGTGTTGTGTTATACTGTTATATATTGGTATATGTATTGACGATTAATGGTCACAAATAAAGTCGGATTGAGGGTGATGGCGAGGGAGATAGTGTTCTTGATTATGAATAACCAGAATATATTATATATGTTACTTCAGGCGCAATCTTCCACCCCAATTGTCCCTGACTCCCTGTCAAGAGTACATGGTCACTAACAATTGCAAATCCATTCTTAGACATTCCAATCTGGAAATTCAACAACCTAACATTAAACTGTGACAGTAACTACACCTCCTCTGAGTAGTGACAAACTAAAATATCATATATAAATTTGCTAATTTAGTTTCACTTATCATATATAAATTCGCCAACTTACTCATAAATTAGTAAGTTATAACTTAAATATATATATATATATATATATTCTTTATTTTGGTATTTTATCAGAAAGTTAAATTGCACAATCGATCCCTGGACCTCCCCCTACCCAACCCATATGTTTCCCGGCTTCTCTTGTAAAAAAAAAGTGTATGTTAGTAACTAATTCATTTTTTTTTTCAAAAACAATGAGAGTGAGTTATCAATTCTTCTGCCTAACTCATTTTGACTCATTTTTTTTTAATTTTACTTATTTATATGCAAATGTTAGTCGTTAGTAAATTACTCATTCCTCGGGGTTTAAACCTTGGGCCCTTAACCCTTCATCTCACCCAACTCTTATGTCTTATAACTCTTATCACTTAAGTTAACATTTGGGGACATTTTAACTCATTTTCTTTGACTCTAGTCTTCCGTGGATCAATGATTTTTTTTTGGTATAAAGATCAATGATATTTAAAATAAGTGATATACACAAACTGATTTAATCCAAACTTTATTTAAGATCATTTATACAACCTCATTATTTCATATACTTCAAATAATGTTATAAAACTGTTTAATATATATATATATATATATATATATATATAATGAACAATTCTTTATATATGAGAATTCAAGATAAATACAAAAAAAGTGTACCAAAAAAAAGGAATTCAAGATTAAATTAATTGTTTAATCTAATAATTATGAATCATTAAGGTTAAAATAATTTAATATACTCACATAGTAACATGTTACATAACTATTATTGGAAAAAGTAACACGAATACAGGTCAAGAGTAGAAAGAAACACATGAAAACTTTATTCACGCAGTTCGGTCAAATTTTTTACCTCTGCGACTATAGAGCCGTTATAGTTTTGTTTATTAATTCTCTTCTGAATATAATAATTAGAATTTCAGTGTTACAAGCTTATATAAGGATAGCAGACCCCGGCTCATTACTCCAATGACACTGCCTATCTATGAGCCATACTCAAGAACTATTAAATTGATTTGGGGAAAACAAGCCCCACAAATATACCCCTACTTCCAAGGCATCACATCAATATCATTACAGCGACAAGACCTTGCAGATAAACCGTGGGGCCTTAGCATTTGCATTGTGAGCGGAGAGTTGTGTTGTGTAGCACATGATACAACCAACTTGAAGAATTGGATTGGCAATTTGGCATGCCTTCAATTGGAAAAATAATAGTCACTTTTTAACCCGAAGCTGGAAATGGAAGGAATACGATAAAACCTTATCAGAAATTGGGTCCTTCTCAATTTTTTAGCTTCCTTAGGAATTCCCTTTTTCCACACTACAATTCATTCAGACAAAGATCTTCCCTCCATGCATATATGTATCCCACAATTATTGTCAGGATTGCGAGTTATACTTTCCTTCTAATGGATTCCAGATTCCGACCCATTTACCATTCCATGTAACTTATACGATTGCTACATTCGAGGTTGTTTTATTATGGCGGTGGGGAGTATGGGTAGACATTTGGAGTTCTGACATGGTTTGTGCATTTCTGATTCTATCTAGCTTCATCCTATAATGGAGATGAGTGTACTTTGTACTTTGTAGAGCAATAGGAAGTGAGGAGATATTAGAAATAAATGCGATATGATCTGAAGAGATAGATATAAAAAAATTTGTCAAAATGTGTGTAGTATTTGATGGTAAACACATTACTCTCTCTGTTTCTATATATAAGTCACAAATAACTAATTCTCTTAGATTAAGAAAAGTAGTTACTAGTAATAAATTTGTATAGAAAATGATTTACTTTCCTAGATTACCCTTATTTACTTTCCTATGATTTTCTCTCTCCAAGTTAATACTTCTAAAGTTTATTATCTCTTTCATATTAAATATGAGGGTGAATTTGGAAAAAATTATTTAATGCTTTCTAGATATTAGAAAGTGAATTATATTTTGTAACAATTTCTTTTAAAAAAAAGTGACTTATAATAGAGAACGAAGAGAGTATTGTTGATCAGATTAACATCATCATTTATTTTCTCGTTGGTGTTCCTATCGAGTTCCATTAATTAAATTTAGTTATCACAATTGAAAACCACTCATTTAAGTTTATAATTAATATATTCATGTAATTTGTAATTAACGTTAACAATTGCATTAATAAGATATGATATAAACACCGAAAAAATACAATTGATTTTGTTCATATTTATTAATACTAAAATCCCAAAATTGTTAAGAAATGAGAAGGTTTTTTTTTTTGGTTACATCAAGGAAAGAAAGAACAAAACTAAGAAACTAAATCATTGCAAAGCAAAGGCACCACCGATGTCGGGGGTAGGCTCCAGACTTTCCAATCCCAGCCTTCCTGAACCGCAAGCTTTGCTAGTGCATCCGCAACCACATTCCGATCCCGGGGCACATAACTAAGCGTGACATCCCAACTCCTAGCAAGCAAGGCTCGAACCATGCTGATTTCCTGGCCATGCCAGTGATCTTGCACATCACTATTGTTGAGAATCACTTGCTCTAAGACCAAGCAATCCACATGGCAAATAATCATCCGGTGTCCAAGTTCCCACGTGTGAACTAGCCCTCGGTGGAGCGCTGCGAGTTCAGCCTGGAACGTGTTTCCAGTCCCCAAAGCCATGGAGAAACCTGAGAGCCATCGACCATGTCTGTCGCGGAGTACCCCTCCACCACCCATGTTGTCGACATCCCCCCGCCAGCTGCCATCAGTGTGGAGTAGCACACAATCACTCTCAAGGACAGCTGAGGCCGAAGCAGATGTTCTTGTCGTAGTCTTTCCCCATCGGTGAAACTCTTGCACATCACGTTGTATCCGTTGCAAAACCTCTCCATGCGTCCATGGTGCTTGATCAAAGACAAAACTATTCCTCCACTTCCAAAGGTTCCACACTATGGCACAAAACAAGGCATTCTGGTTCACTTGTAAGTGTGCAAAGAGCCACCCCCGAAAGTGCATGGTTGCTGGGATCCCCGTAATTGTTTCGGTAAACCTGCTCCAAACCCACGCCGCACCAGGACATCTGCGAAGAACATGCTCAGCGTCTTCAGTGCTGGCTCCACATCTCATACACGTTGCCGAGGGCGCAAGGTGGCAGCGAAAGCGCTTACTGTTTGTAGGTAGAGCTTCTTTTCCTGCGAGCCAGAGAAAGAACCGTACCCGCTCTGGGGCACGCGCCCGCCATAGGAGTTTCCAGAACCGAGAGTCATGACTATCATCATCAATTAACCAGTTATATGCTAAACCAGTGGTGTAACGACCATCTGGTGCCTCGCGCCAAAGTATCTTTTCGTCTCCTGTTCTTGTGGTAGGTATAGGAATCCCATGAATTTCCCCCTTGATGGCATCAGGTATCATTGTGTAAAGAACATCAAGATTCCACTGTCCCTCACACCACACATCTGCTACCGTAAGTGTTGTATCCGTTATGTGAACGAACGGTAACCTGCTTGCAAGTGTCCCTGTGCCCAACCAGTTTGAATACCACAAGGATGAAGTTCCAGCCCCCAATTTCACACCAAACCCTTGAGCTACCGCGTCTCTAGCCTTCAGGATGCCACGCCATACATATGATGTGCCTAGTCTTTGCGGTTCTGCAAGAATTGAGCCAGAACGTAAGTACTTCGCGCTTAAAACCTGTACCCAGAGTTTGTCACGCTCATTCAGCATGCTATGCACTAGCTTCCCCAACAAAGCCTCATTGTTCGCTCTCGCACCTCTGATTCCCAGCCCTCCTCTGCCCTTTGGCTTTGTTAATTCTGTCCAAGACACTAAATTCCAACTTCTAGCATTATCCCCTTTCCCCCACACACACATTCGGACCAGTTTGTCCAAATGATCACAAACTGAATCAGGTAACCAAAGGGACTGCATAGCATGTACAGGTATAGAAGTGAGGTGTGAGACCCAGGTTTTTAAGCTTAGAATAATTAGTGAAATTTCTTATTCACGAATAAGTTCGATGTAACGTGAAGTAAGAAAACTGGATAAACGTTTATTAGATGGAATAAATGTATGGAGAAGATATTTCACGGGAAGGTTAAGGACAAGATTCGAATCGACGAAACTTATGACGTCAGTATTATTCGTTTACGCACAGGACAAGAACCTTAGGAAAAGATTAATTTAACCCTTGGAACACTATAGGAATAAATTCCAAAAATCTTCAGAGAAATGTTAGAACTTCTCTTGATCATCTATAAATAAGCGTTTCGATACGAAACCCTAGAATGTACGAACGTCAAATTCCAATACTCGGAAGTTTGCCGAAACCAAATCACGGATAGTTCAAGAAACCTAAAATCAACCGACGATGAAGACTTTTTCTATTCGGAGCTTCAAATGAAGATTCCACACGCGCACACCCATTTCTCTTGACATTTCCAATCTTTCTTCAGAACGAAGTTTTCTCATCCGACATCAACTGCAAAAAGTAACTTTTCGGGTAAAATCGATTTGCACCAACTTTGGATCGTTTGATTTAATTCCAAGAAACCTGTTTTGAGTTCTGGAATTCTGTCGCCAGGACCTATCTTAGAATTCTACGAGGAATACGTAGGAAAAATCGGAATCGCGAAATTTTCATTTTTCCGCATTTTCCAAAACCTATAAATAGCAAGAAAATGAAATTTTTTTGCAAAACCCTTCACCCATTGAACCCAAACCCGCGAGCATTGGAGGAGAAGAGGGAGGAAGTGATTTTCGCTGTTTCTTGCCCGATTTCTTCACCGTTCGTTGCTAATCGAAGACTTCGAGGTATAGTTACTATCCCTCACTTCTGATCGTCAATTCCGTCGCTTTTCTCTATGTCTTTCTGTGCTCAAAGTTTTGAGCTTTTTGTAAAACTGTCCAAATAGCTTGATTTTAGTGTCTAAACATATTCCCTACGTACCCAAGAGTACTTCTAGCGGATTACATTTTGCCGAATGTCGCCGGAATTCATTTCTGTAGGAAAAACCCATTTTGAGACAAAGTCTCGTCCTTTAAGCTGAAAGTTCACGACTTAGCTTAGCGCTAGTAGGATTAGTCGTCATAAACGTCGTTGTTGACGTCCCCATCCAATTTGTTTTTCGAAATTCCAATTTTGAAATTTTGAGCTGGAAATATGGACCAAAATACCCCTGCGACAGTTTTCGATCCGAAATTTTTTCTGAGCTAAGATTCGTCTTAGTTACGACTAATGATAACCTAGGAACCTAGTTTGATCGAAGAAAAATCGACACACACATTTATGATGTGTGGACGAGAGCACTCCTAGGGGGCAGGAAAATTTCGTTTTTCGAAAACTTGTCTTAACGCGTTAGATTATCGTACTTCGAGGTATAGAATGCTTCGTGTAACCCTAGTACTTATTGTTTGCTGAGTTTCTGACTCATTGTGATAGATTTCTGTGAATTTGCTCTAAGGTTCGTTTGAGGAACTTTGTGGAGTTCGAGAGTAAGATTGTGAAGAAGGAGTTGAGGAGCAAGCTGGAGAACCTACAGGTGAGGGCTACTCACTGAATACTAGATAATGATTTAGGTGTCGACGAATTTGACTTGATTTATTGTTTATGCACTTGATTGTGTTTGACTGGGAAAAATGTTTTCTGAGGCTACGGCTGACAATTGATAATCATTTATTGCATGAATTGATTGAGGTTGATTCACATGTTATGTGCTAAATGGCTAATCTAGGATGTGTTGATATTGATTCACATGCTATGTGCTAAGTGATTATTCTACGATGTGTTGATATATGTGCCATGACTGTTGGATTGTGTTACTTTGATTATGAAATCACACATATATATGTTGTACATCAGAGAGGACAAACGGGCAATTATGCCAGAACTTATTGTGAGATTTTGAGAAAGTTTGACAGGACGAACAGAGTTTCGGGCCTTGTTATTGTTTTGATGGATCGAGACCTTCTCTGGGAATTACTTGGGATTATGGGATCTGGACTGGGCGAGCCCCTAGAGGGGCAACACCCAGCATGTATCCCGCCCTGAGGCGGGGCCCTGGCCTTCAGATGGGCCTTGACCTCGGAGGCCCAATTGGCCCAATAGGTAGTACCCAAGCTCTATAAATAGGAGGTAGTTATCAAGTGTAGAGAGGGGGGGCTCATTTGATGAAATAACACTCGAAATTCAGCACTCTCTCTCTCATTCTGATTCTCTCTTAGCACAATCCCTCTACCTCTAGGTACTATACCTCTCTTCAATGTTCATTCCCAGAACATTTGACGCCGTCTGTGGGGACTGTAAACTCTCTACTCCCATTCACGTGGATTGATTGTGCATGAAGTTACCTCTGATTGTGATTAGGCAATTCTCTGGTTTTCTGATTTTGATTCTGTGATTAGTGATTGGTTTTCCGATCGAGTTTGCATCGTTTCTGGTTTGGATGGAGACTCGACGCAGGAGGCAACATCATTCACCAATGCGACAGCGGATTTCGCCGCCTCGGCGGCCTCATCGTGTGGTCCTGGATTCTCCGGTACGAACGACAGGAGTACAATCGCCTTCTCCTCCTCCATCACCTCCTGTACCACCACCTCCTCCATCGCCTTCACAGGTGGGATCTCTGGAGCGCTCACCAGAGAATTCACCTGCTCCGGAACAACAACCGGCGGTGACGCAGGAGCAATGGCGCCATTTGATGCGCAGCATTGGCAACATCCAGCAGCGGAATGAGCATCTACAAGCTCAGTTAGATTTATACCGTCGCGAGCAGCGAGATGATGGAAGCAGAGAAGCAGATTCCGTGGCTGAGTTCCGTCCGTTCTCGGAAGATGTCGAGAGTGTGGCGATTCCGGATAACATGAAAACGTTAGTTCTGGATTCTTACAGCGGAGATACCGATCCGAAGGATCATCTTCTGTATTTTAATACGAAGATGGTGATAATTGCGGCGTCAGATGCGGTGAAGTGCAGGATGTTTCCATCGACGTTCAAATCGACGGCGATGGCGTGGTTCACAACTTTGCCGCGCGGATCGATTTCAAATTTCAGAGACTTCTCATCCAAGTTTCTAGTGCAATTCTCGGCGAATAAGAATCAGCCGGTGACGATCAACGACCTATATAATATTCGCCAGCAAGAAGGAGAATCACTGAAAGAGTACATGGCAAGGTACAGCGCAGCGTCGGTCAAGGTTGAGGACGAGGAGCCTCGAGCTTGTGCTTTAGCATTTAAAAACGGTTTGCTACCGGGAAGGTTGAACAGCAAATTGACACGTAAGCCGGCGCGTTCGATGGAGGAGATGCGTGCTCGCGCCAGCACTTATATTCTTGATGAGGAGGACGACGCTTTCAAAAGAAAGCGCGCGAAGTTGGAAAAGGGCGACACGTCGCCCAAGCAGCGATAAAAGGAGGAGTTTCAGATCGGTGGCAAGGCGGAGGGGAAAGAACAAGGTGCGTTCACGAGAGAATGACAGATCGAGATTCTTCAAGGCGCATCCAGCGATGGCAGATCAGAGCAACACGATTCAGACCGACAATGAAGAGCGTCAACAGAGGTGAAGCTTCAGATCGAGGAAGCATGTAGGCGAGGGAGAGCAGATCGGTAATGACGAAGAAAAGAACGAAGGCGAGGAATCTGTCCAGAGCACAATACATGAGGAGCAGAGCCAATCCCGAGACGTTTTTTGATGAGGCGTTGGAATTCTGGCGATCACGTTTGCTTTGGCGAACACGTTTGCTTTGGCGAGCACGCGTTGGCTTTGGCGAGCACGTTTTGAGGTTAGGCGGCGAGCAAGTGTTGTTGGCGATGGAGTTCGGCGGCGGGAGAACGTCGCTGGCGTTGGAATCTGGCAAGCACGTTTTACTCCGGCGGCGGAATTCTGGCGGGCACGTTTTGTTTTGGCCGAGGAAGTTTGGCTAGTAAAGCGTTGCTATGGTTAAGATCGCTGGCAACAAATTTTCCAATTCCTTCAAACTTTTCCTCCATCTTTCATTTGATTCCCTTCTCAGTTGTTGTATTTCCTAATTTTCTTATTTTGAAGTTGATATTAGAAGTTATATTGTCTTCACTGGTTTTGATTCAGACAGAGAGGAGCAAATCGGATCAAAGAGAAGGAGTGGGCGAATTGAGGCACACCATTAAAGTTTTATGAAACTTGGAAGACTCTTCCATAAGCGGTTTGTTATTGGGTGGGACAAGCTCCTGATGGCGCGATTTAGTTACAAAGTGAAACAAGTTTCACGATGAACTAAATTAGCCCCGGAAAAGCCCACGTAACCACCGGATTCATTGGCGATGTGTGGGGTACAAATTGCCCATTCTACTGAGCACCGCTTTGGTAATCCAACTGGCCATTGGAACCCAAAGCACTTTGAGTCCCGAAATGGGACGATCACACCAAGGGTGGCGACCTACCGCTAGGGTGGTGACCTCATGCCAAAGGGTGGCGACCAAACGCTATGGGTGGCGACCTGTAAGACTCAGTTTTTAGACACACAAAAGTCGCCAAAAGGGTGGCGACCTCACGCTAAGGGTGGCGACCTACCGCAAAAGGGTCGCGACCTACCGCAAGAGGATGGCGACCTACCGCTAAAGGGTCGCGACCTACCGCCAAAAATGAGGGTAGCGACCTACCGCAAAATGGTGGCGACCTACCGCAAGAAGGTCGCGACCTACCGCAAGAGGGTTGCGACCTACCGCCAAAAATGAGGGTAGCGACCTACCGCAAAATGGTGGCGGCCTTACGCTGAGAGTGGCGAGCAAGTCAAACTAATTTCTTATAAGGCTAAAGCAAGATGGTGATGGCGATGCGGCAAGTGAGGACACTCCTACTCCTCATGACTTGGACACAGAGTCTGGTGGACTTGTAGACTATGGCGAGTGAAGGAGCATGCGTGCTGGGCGGATCTTCTCCTAGGGACGATGCGGCGGCGACTTCAGCTTGAAGACACATTGTGCTCTCATGCTTCGAGCTCGGTGTCTTGTGGACTGGTTGAGTCCCTTCGCCATATTAGGGGGCTCGCCCAGGAAGCAACTTGATCCATGAAGATGCTACGAGGGGCGGATGCGGGGGAGATTGGCGGGAGACCATGTCACCAGGCGAGCCAGCTTCTATTCAGCGAGTCACGTCATATAAGGCGGGCCACCACGACTCCTTAATCTTGTAGGCGTTTGTACGCCATCTTTCTAGGTCCCGCGTCAATCGGAGATTCATGTATTTGCGTATTTCCTTGCGCTATTGGCGGTTTGTGTTTCATTTGCGCCATGTCGGCGACCTACACGCTTTATACATCCTTTGTTGATCCCGCCAAGTAGCGTGGCTAGGTGATCTTCTAGGCGGGGAAGCTATTGCAACTAGAAGCTTGGGAATAGTTCCTGCGCGTTGGTCGAAACCGCCAGCCGAGGAACGCCGTACCAAGTGGAAAGTGGCAACGGGCGACCTGCTAGGGGAATCACAAGGGGACAGAGATTGACGGTCACATTTTGGAGACACACTTCGCTCTCCTGCTTCGAGCTTGTGGACTTGCGGACCAAGGGCGCTCGCCCTTCATCTTTTGGCTGTCAAACCCAATTGGTATTGTTTGTGGGAAAGCGCGAAAAGCCTCGCCACTATAAAGATCAAACTCCATCGCCTGACAGGTGACACCAACAACAAAGTTCAGTCGCTCGCCGGGGTTACCGCCAGTCAGTGATTGAATGATCAGCACATGACCCATGCCTGCCACCTTTTCCGCCGGCGAACGATCATACACCTGCTCCAACTTATCGCCAATACGAAGTAATCGTTCTCGCCGCTTGTGGACTAGTGGACTTGCCAGCTCGGGTTGCTCGTCAAGTCAGTGGACTGGGTAACTGAAAATGCAAGTTTCCTTTTGCTCACGCCATGTTGGCGATATAGTTTACTTCTCTTTTCTCAAGCCATGTTGGCAGTGCAGATTCTGGTGTACTGTAAGACATATGTAAAAGCATTTAAAAGACACCCTTAGCTCTCGTACCTCGAGCTCGGTGTCTTGTGGACTAGTGGACTGGGCGAGCCCCTAGAGGGGCAACGCCCAACATGTATCCCGCCCTGAGGCGGGGCCCTGGCCTTCAGATGGGCCTTGACCTCGGAGGCCCAATTGGCCCAATAGGTAGTACCCAAGCTCTATAAATAGGAGGTAGTTATCAAGTGTAGAGAGGGGGGGCTCATTTGATGAAATAACACTCGAAATTCAGCACTCTCTCTCTCATTCTGATTCTCTCTTAGCACAATCCCTCTACCTCTAGGTACTATACCTCTCTTCAATGTTCATTCCCAGAACAGGATCTTTTAAACTCATAAGGTTAGAGACAAAACTAAATGGAAACTGTTTTTACAAGGAAAATTCATAAGACATTAAACAACCTCTGAACCTTTTAATAATGATCACAATCTCAACTAAGAGCTTAGGACTCGAATATTAGTTTTGGAAAAAGAGAAGTGTCGCCGAGTCCAAGTTTTGGGGAAACTAATAAATTTCCGAGTATGTTGATACTCTTTGCTCGAGGAGCAGTTTTGTTGTTTGACTATCTAAAGGATAAGTCGGGAAATTAATAAGTTTCTGAGTACTTTGATGCTCTTTTGCTCGATGTGCAGTTTTGTTGTTTGGCTATCCAGAGGATAAGCCGGGAAACGGATAGTTTCCGAGTATGTCGATACTCTTTTGCTCGATGAGCAGTTTTGTTGTTGGGCTATCTAAAGGATAAGCCGGAAACGGGTAGTTTCCAAGTACATTGGTACTTTTTGGCTCGCTGAGCAGTTTTTGACCATCGGATGGAGATGAGTCGAGAAATCATCATGAGATACTTTTGATAATTAATTGTCTTTTGTCGCAGAATCGACATTTACCTTAGGGTATTCTTTTTAGAGACAATAAGTTAGCTAGAACACGTGACGACGTGACGAGTGAGGTCGGAGACGTTGTTTGGCTAATCACGTTGCATTCATGCACTCATTTTGAGGTTAATACACGGTGGGATGCCGGACCTCGGTGGATTCTAAAATGGTCATAAGACCCGGATTTCCACATAAGAACACTGCGGTGATTCTTAGTAGCAGACGGAAATGGCAGACCTGCGGGTTCACTGCTGATCTAACTACATTTTGTTTGGTATAAGAGACGCCCGAGCAGAAATGGTCCCACCGTGGCTGGTGTTAGGGCTGACTCGTTGGTGCTCATCCCTCCGGATTGCATCTTGTTCCTTTGCATTTGCATTTCATGCACCATTCATGCTGATTTAGTTGTTGAGTGTATTTGTTACTTGTTAACATTGTTGAGATATGTTTATTGCCTGTAAATGTTATTTATTTTATTTGGCAGGATTTACACTTTATAATGTCGTCATTCATATTTAAGCCTAAGTAGCTATCGCTTAAACTTTACCTATTGGATGTACTATTATGTAATTCTTTGAGTTGACCCTTGCGCGTGCTACCTGTGTATGGGGGGCTATGTATGCCCTTTATTGTCAGATGTCGATGGCCGACTGGTTCGAGATGGTCGTCCCTTCGGGGGGGACTAGGTACGAGTTGCTGGATACGGACACCCCGGGCTCATGGGTGGCCGACCCCGCCGGTCACCGAGCTATTTATTCGGGGCGAATAATGGAGGACCATGTTGACCGAATGGGAAACTTGACACAAGGAGTCTTGAGACGCTACACAGTCAGCTTCAACCTACCACCGGGCGTGCATTGTGGCCCTGGAGTCGTAGTACCACCACCACCGTCGCCTGAGGACGAGGAGGATCCTTCGGAGGAGTTACCTGTAGGAGAGACTTCATCTGAGTCTAGCTCACCCACCGTCGCGGCTACTATTGAGTTGGGATCGGGTACAGCACCCGTAGGACCCGCCGTGAGGATCGATGCAGTCATAGACATCATCGTCTTGGATTCAGATTCAGACGATGATCTTGGCGATGCGTAGCTGGGAGTGCTGTGGTGTACTCCTCTAGACAGGATTAGGGTAGGAGTAGCGTTGTGGCTCTGATCTTCAGTTTTTCTCATTTTGGGGCAGGATATGTCCCCAGCCTTTAGCTTTTTGTGTGGTTCTCTTTACGAGAGTCACAGGGAGTTGGTCGGACTAGGAGGTCTTCGGGCTGTTTTGGGCTGACCTACTTTCGTTTGGAGGACTGTATTCAGAATACTAACCTTATATTTTGTCTGTACATATTTGCCGCCAGACACTACTTTTCCGTCACTGGAGGTCACTCGTGACGTAGCATGTTACTTACTGTGGGGATTGTATATATATATATATATATCTGCATATTAGTCATGTTTGTCTTCCGTCGATACTTCTTTAATTCGACAAGTCTTTATTTACTTAAAACAAATATCGATCGGAAAAAAAATATTCACGTTTTAACGCTTTAAATTTCTTTTTGGTTACTAAAGTGACGTCACCGAAATCGAGGTGTTACATGAGGACTGATTTTGCCAGACATACCCGTCCTGCTCGATTAAGAAGGTTATTCTTCCAAGATGTCAGTCGTGAACTCATCTTACCAATTAGAGAAGCAAAGTGCGCTTTGGTTACTCGACCCTTGAGAAGAGGGATTCCAAGATACTTTCCCAGATCACTAGCTCTAGAGATACCAGCAATATGAGAGAGATTTATTTGCCTCCGATGGTCCACGGCTTTCGAAAAAAGCATTCTTGACTTATCAAGATTTACCTTCATTCCTGATGCTTCACAAAACTCCTTCAAGGTGTTATTAACCAGTTGTAGTTGCTCCTTGGAGGCTTGGCAAAACAACAATACATCATCCACAAAGAATAGGTGAGATATGCCCACCCCATCCTTGGTTATCCGCACCGGTTTCCAAGTACCCTGTGTTACCAAATTCTGAATCTGAATCGCTAATCTCTCCATACAAAGCACAAACAAATATGGGGAAAGTGGGTCTCCTTGCCTAAGCCCTCTTTGAGGAGCGAAAGAGGGAAGCTTGGAGCAATTCCATAGGATAGATAGTTTAGGACATTTCACTCCCCACATGATTAGATCCACGATTCGGGGTGGAAATCCAAAATCATAGAGTGTGGCTCGTAGAAAGTCCCAACTGACTCTATCATAAGCTTTTTCCAAATCAATCTTTATGGCTACAAGACCACGTCCCTTCTTCTGAGTATGGATGGTGTGCATCACCTCTTGAGCTAGAATAATATTATCTCTTGTAGCTAGAAATGAGAAGGTTTAACATTAAGTTTGAAAAAAGCAAAAACCTTTAAAAAAAATTAAAAGACCATGTGTTGAGAAACGCTTAATGTAGATGTTCAAATATAAAAGATAGCTTACCATGTTTCCTCTTCTTCTGTTTAAATCAAATATAAGAGTTTTAAGGTCCAATATGTGGATGTGCCTCTTAGGCCAACTTGAAATGAAAGCTTTTTTATACTAACTCAGAATGTGTCTAAGATCAACTCAAATTGAAGTTTTGAGATCGATTCAGATACCAGCTATCAAAGTTAATTTAAAAGTAAACTGCTCAAGACTTACTTCAGGAGATTTTAATGTTATTTACACGAGGATCAATTTAATTATAAGTCTTTGTTTTGTAAGATTTGTTACCAATAGGATTTGAACCCTGGACTTCAAAAGTTTATTTCCATCAAGTTCCAATTAGACCATCCTACCAGTAATTATAAGTCTTTGTGATCAAAATGAATAAGAGCCTCCAAGACCAATTCGAGCACAAGTCTTCGAGATCAAATCAAATCCAAAGCTTCCAAGTTAATTTGAATTCACGTCAATCATGTCCGTTAGCATAGGTTCAAAGTATTCACAAGTGGAGAAGCGTTTGCCCACGTCTAGAATCAGTTACTCATATTCAACCTTCATAGTCTAGACAGTTACTCATATTCAACCTTCATAGTCTAGACAGTTACTCATATTCAACCTTCATAGTCTAGACAGTTACTCATATTCAACCTTCATAGTTACGCCAAATGTATGACGTTAGATTGAAGTGTTATGTGTAGCATCGATTCGTCTTTACTTATGTTTTACCATTCTTTGATAGTTATTTTGATGAACACATTCCTTAGCACCAGAAATGCTAATAGGAACCTTACCATGTTTCAACAGTGCTAGGAACCTTACCATTCTTTGATAGTTATTTTGATGAACACATTCTTTACCATGTTTCCTCTTCTTTTGTTTAAATCATGTTAGTAGAAACCTTAACTCAGCTACTCATTTTCTAGCTAAATTCTCTTTATCAATCAAGAGTGGATAGAGGACACTCCCAGTTGTATTACTTCTACCTATTATGCCTATGGAAAGTGATCCTAGCACTGATGAATGAAATCTTAAATTATCCTTAAAAAAAATGATAATAGTACATCATCAACACATGATTGATACTGCATCTGAAGAGACCAACTGGGACCCAACGAAATGGAATTTCAAATGGTTTCATAAAAGATTCGAACCGAAAGTAAAAAAATTCCAACAAAACTTCATCTATTGAAATAAGGTAATTTCTGTCATACCTATCTAAAAATGGAGAAATTTCATATTTTTTTCTTTAATTTGCCATGATTTATCCATAGTAAAATTTTATAACAATTTGCCATGTTCATGGAGGAAAAGTTAATGTTGCTTTGGTCCTATTCAATAGAACAATTTTTTACATTATAGAGCAAAATCACTTGATTTTCAAGCACCCCTATAACCTAGATAAGGAAGCATCTTCTTTAATCAAGATTGCACTTAATTATAGCAGTAAAAAGGGAATTAAAAAAATAAAGATATATTTAAACAGAATATAATCAAGAAGATGAAAAGCAGAAAGCAAATGATATTCACATTTCACCATGAACATCCATCCATAGTCAACATTTCCTATACAAGCACATTGACCGAAATGCCCTCACCCATTGCAATAACAAATTTCAAAGCATTAGGGAGAAGAAGAAGAAGAAGAATGGAAGAAAAATCATCAATAACAAAATTAGAACTGAAGTCTCACTCAATAAAAAAAAAGATAAAAGAAAGAGAGAAAAACTGGTGATTTCCTTTGTTTTTCTCCTTCTATGTATTGATGAGGGACCGAAACTTGGATTCATCAAATTTCAATCCCTTTTCTTGTATTTTTGAATTTTGGGGGACTAATTTCAATTTTCACGTTAAAGAACTGTGACTTACTTACCGTCATCGTCACGGTTCTTCCCTTCGGAGACGGAAGCGAGCTTCTGAAGGTTGAGCCTCACCACCGTATCGGCGAAGAGGCGAGTGTCTTCCTCTGTGTTCCCCTCGGGAACGTCGACGAGGTAGGATTCGAGAACGACGGTCCAGATCTTACCGGCACCGTCGTCGAATCCATGAACGGAGGTGACAGAGCGGTAGTTTTTGAGGCGGTGCTCGCCGCCGATGATGCTGAACCCGGTGACGCGGCGGTCTTGGTCGAGGAGGTCGAGTCTTTCGGTGGAGGTGGCGGCTGGGAGGCCGGAGATGACATTGACGTCTCTGGTGCAGCCAACGGTCATCTGGAAGCCGTCTTTGACGGCGCAGCTTTTGATGAAGTGTTTGTAGGACTGTGGCTTGTCGAAGCGGCGGACGACGGACCAGACGGCGTCTGGTGGCGCGTGGATACGTTGGGCGAGTAAGGAGGAGCATTGGCCGTTGCCTGTGAGGTAGGTGTGGTGCTCCGTGACGGCGGGGATGAGGGAGGCGAACTCGTCGGGGGTGAGGCCTGAGGGGGGAGTCAGGTGGTGCTGCGTGAGGTGCTTGTCGTCGGAACCTTGCTGGTGATCGGAGGTGGAGGCGGCGGCAGAGGTGGTCTCCATGTGGAGGAGAGAGAAAGCGAGAGTGAGGGAAGGAGAGAGAGAGTGTGTGGGGGACGCTCTTGCGAGTGGAGATTTTGAGGGACAGAGAGGGGTAGTATTGGAAATTCAAGGAGTGAGACCCTGTTCCCTCCCACGCTGGATAAGCTATATATAGAAATTTAGAAAAGAATGCTACTGTGGTTTGTGATGGGTCACTCATGGCTAGAACTATTATATTTTATGGAATTTTAGTTCTAGTTTTTCAATGAATAAAAGTTGGTGCTTGCTGTGGTACCTTAAGCCAGATTAAGGCATGGTACCCATAATGATATAAATTAATAGAAAAATAATACAATTTGAACTTAAAAGAAAATGATGGATGAAGATTTGCAAGGTTCAATATAGGTGAGGCATGGAGAAAGAAGATCCTGACAAGAAAGGATTTTAGATGATTTCTCAAAGTTGAAAGTTAAACATAAAACCCTAGTTTTTCAAATCATGCATTGAACAATATAAACAAACTTAAATACAATATGTTATTAGTTCATTGAGTCATGGAACTTAAATTCTTCAAAATTGCAACAATAAATCATCCATTCTTTTTAAGAAAATAACAAAATTATAACTTAAAGTACTATATGAGGTACCACACCCGAAAAAAAAATATGGGTACCACAGAATTCACCATAAAAGTTTGGTTGGGTTGTTATTATCGTAGGTTTGAGGATGTCTTTAGAAACACAAATTACTTACATTACATTTATAGACCGCTCACCAATACAACTAAAATTTACAATTGTCTAAGGAAAGTAGTTTATCTTTACTACTTGAGCCAACATATCTTAATGTCTTGTGTTTTCAGGCTAGATTTGACCTACTATGAGGATCTATGATAGTTTACCTCATTTTGCTTTCGTTCCTTTTAGGTTTGACTTTTATAATACTCTCTATGAGAGAGTTTAGTTGGGCGCTATAAGTCCCGAAATTAATCACAAAAAAAAAAATATATTGACTTCAAAAAGAGAAGTCCCATATTTGCACCTCTTAATTTGACTTGTTATTGTTATTGCAGGTTACATAATTTTTCTAAAAAAGAAAATCGAAATTAGGGAAGCTCACACAATTGGACATAGTGCTCGTTCGTTCAACCATGAGAGAATGCTCGGATAAAGGACCCAAGAAATTACCATCACAGTTGTGTCCCTTGTTCTGGTTTTCGAAGGGTGCTTGCCAGCAAGGAGATATGTCATATGTGTGAATGTGCTCATACGGGTTTGTTCTGACTGTCTGCATCCGTATAAAGTATCATTATAGTTGTGTCCCTAGAAATTGCCATTACAGTTGTGTCCCTTGTCCTGATTTCCAAAAGGGTGTTTGCCAGCAAGGAGATATGTCATATGTGTGAATGTGCTCATACGGGATTGTGCTAGCTGCATCCATAAAGAGTACCATTACAGTTGTGTCCATATAAATTACCATTACAGTTGTGCCCCTTGTCCTGATTTTTGCAATGGTGCTTGCCAGCAAGGAGATATGTCATATGCGTGAATGTGCTCATACGGGTTTGCGCTGGCGGCTTCCATAAAAAGTGTCATTACAGTTGTGTCCCTATAAATTACCATTACAGTTGTGTCCCTTGCCATGGTTTTCGAAAAAGGTGCTTGTTGTAAGGCCCAAGTTTTAAAGTTTTGGATAAGTGAATAAAATAAAAGAGTTTATTTGATTAAGATAAATTTGTGAAGGAAAAAGGTTCAGGAAAAGTCCAAGAATTTATCGAAAAACCGATAAGAGTTATAGCACGACTAACATACGCTTAATCCTAGGTCAAAGGTATTAGTGAATAGTTAATTTACGCTTTAGGACACGATGGAAACTAATTCCGAAAATCCTCAGAGAAATGTTAGAACTTCTCTTTTCCGTCCTTAAACAATTATTTCGATGCGAAATCCTGGAAAGTACGAACGTCAAATTCCAATTCTCGGAAGTTTGCCGAAACGGAATCCCTGATAGTTCGAGAAACCTAAGATCGACAGACGATGAAGACTTTTTCTATCCGGAAACTCAAATGAAGATTCCACCCGCGTTCTCCTATTTCTCTCATCATTCCTAATCTTTCTTCAGAAGGAAGTTTTCTCATCCGACGATCACTGCAAAAAGTAGTTTTTCGGGATAATCCGACTTACACCGACTTATGCCGATTTTGGATCTTTTGGTTTAATTCCAAGAATCCTGTTTTGAGTTCTGGAATTCTGTCGCCAGAACCTATCTTAGAATGCGCAGAGGAACGCGCAGGAAAAATCGGAATCGCAAAAAAATCATTTTTCCGCATTTTCCAAAATCTATAAATAGCTCAAAAATTAGATTTTTGCCAAAAAATCACCCATTCCCTCCCCCAAAAACCGTGAGCAGCTAGAGAGAAAGAGAGGATCCGGATTTTCGCGAATCTTTGCCCGTTTTCTTCACCGATCGTTGCTAATCGAAGACCTTGAGGTAGGTAAACTATATCTCACTTCTGATCGTCAGATCTGTCGACTTTTTCTATGTTTTTCTGAGCTCAAAGTTTGGAGCTTTTTGTAAAATTGTCCAAATAGCTTGATTTCTCTGTCTAAACTTCTTCCCTGCATGCTCCTGAGCGTGTTCTGCGGATTAGATTTTGTCAAATGTCGACGAAATGCCGCCGGGATCAATTTCTACCTTAAATACCCATTTTTCGGTAAAGTCGCAACCTTTAAGCTCTAATCTATCGACTTGGCTTAGTGCTAGTAGGATTTGTCGTCATAAACGTCGTTGTGGACGTCTCCATCCAATCTGTTTTTCAAAAATCCAATTTTGAAATTTTGAGCTAAAAATAATGACCAAACTACCCCTATATCAGTTTTCGATCCGAAAATTTTTCCGAGCTTAGAACCGTCTTAGTTACGGCTTATGTTAACCTAGGAACCAAGTTTGATCGAAGAAAAATCGACCCTCCCAATTAAGGAAAGTGGCCGAGAGCTATACCAAGGGGGGGAGGAAATCCGACTTTTTCGAAAACTTGTCTTAACGCGTTAGATTGTCGTACCACAGAGTTTGTAATGTACCGGGTAATCCTAGGACTTATTGCTTGCTGAGTTCCTGACTCAATGTGTTGATTTCTGTGATTTTGGCTTAAGGTTCTTTTGAGGAGTTTCCTGGAGATCAAGGCGAGGAACGTGAAGGAGGTTGTGAGGAAAACGCTGGAGGAGTTACAAGTGAGGGCTACTCTCTGAATTACTAGATAATGCTTTAGGTGTCGACAAGTTCGACTTGATTTATGTGTTATGCACTTAATTGCTAAATGTCTGAATTGTTTTCTGAGGCTTCGGCCGAACTTGTTGAGTACTTGATGCCATGATATTGTGTGCTAAATGATTCACATGCTATGTGCTACATGGTTAACTTAGGATGTGTTGGAATATGTTGTTTATGCCTATTGGTTGAGCTGTTTCATTGATGCTATTCCACTCGTGCCTATGTTTCTGGAAAGTGAGGATTACGGGCAAGTCATGCCGAATTTTTATGAGATTTTGAGAGAGTTTGAAAGGACGAACGAAGTTCGGACCTTGTTATATTTTAATGGATCGAGACCTTCTCAGAAATTAATTGGGATTATGGGATCCCTGAAACTCATAGGAAGTATCATAAGACTAAACGAAATCTATTTTCTCAAAGAAAATTCATAAGACATTAATCAATCTCTAAACCCCTTGAACAATGATAACAACTTTAGATAAGAGCTTAGAGCCTGAATATTAGTCTTGAAGATATGAGAAGTGTCGTCGAGTCCAAGTCTTGAGGAAACTTACAAGTTTCCGAGTATGCTTATACTCTTTCGCTCGATGAGCAGTTTAATGTTTGGCTATCTAAAGTTTAGCCGGAGACTATAAGTTTCCAAGTACTTCGGTACCTTTTCGCTCGATGAGCAGTTTATTGATTGGCTATCTAAAGTTTAGCCGGGAACCATGAGTTCCCAAGTACATTCTTCTTCTTTTGATTAATTCATTTTGTCGCAGAATCGACATTTGCCTTAGGGTAGGCTTTTTAGAGACAATAAGTTAGCTAGAACACGTGACGACGTGTCGAGTGAGGTCGGAGACGTTGTTTGGCTAATCACTTGCATTCATGCACTCATTTTGAGGTTAATACACGGCGGATTACCGGACCTCGGTGGATTCCAAAATGGTCATAAGACCCGGATTTCCATATTTAGGACACTACGGTGGTCCTCAGTAGCAGACGGAATGGCAGACCTACGGGTTCACTGCTGATCTGACTACTTTTGTGTGGTGTAAGAGACGCCCGAGCGGAATGGTCCCACTATGGCCGGTGTTAGGGCTGACTCGATGGTGTCCATCCTTCTTCCGGAATGCATTTTGTTACCCAGCATTGCATTTCATGCAACATACATGCTGACTTAGTTGCTGAGTGTGATTGGTACCTGTTTATCCTACTTGAGGCATGCTAATTGTTATTATTATCTTTATATTCATTGTGATATATGCAACCCTAGGATGTTATCCCTAAACTCTAAGCCTGAGAGGCTAATAATTATTATCCCATATATATATATCTGGCTTTAATATTTATATAATTCTTTGGAGTTGACCCTCGCGTCTTCTGTGTGTGTTTGGGCGGACTACGCCTTTGTCAGATGTCCATGGCGGACCGGTTCACGATGATTCACCCTTCAGGGGAAACTAGGTTGAAGAAGCTTGATCAGGAGGACTACGGTTCAGGGGTGGTCGACCCCGCTGGCCACCGAGCGACTTACTCGAGATGGGATTAGTGTAGGAGTAGAGTCTTAGCTCTGACCGTCATTGTTTCTTTGGGGACAGGGTAGTTTCCCGCCTATAGCTTTTTGTGTGGTTCCTCTACGGGGATCACAGAGAGTTGGTTGGGCTAAGAGGTCTTGTTCTAGGCCATCTGGGCTAACTCATTCTCATTTTGAGGGATAATGTTGCGGACACTGGACTTTTCTTTTGGTTTGTACTTTTGCCTACGGGCGTTACTCTCTTTTACTTTCCGTCACTGGAGGTTTACTCGTGACGTGGTTTACAACTTACAGTGGGGGCTGTAATCATATTGTATATTAGTTCTGTTATCTTCGTTTTAGAGTTTCATCTCTTTCTGTCTTTACTTACATTATCAAAAAAATAATAATTCACGTTTTTCCGCTTAAGTTATTTCTTTGGTTACTAAAGTGACGCCACCGAAATCGGGGTGTTACACTTGCCAACAAGGAGATATGTCATATGTGTGAATGTGGTCATACGGGTTTGCGCTGGCGGCTTCCATAGAAAGTGTCATTACAGTTGTGTCCCTATAAATTACCATTACAGTTGTGTCCCTTGCCCTGGTTTTCGAAAAAGGTGCTTGCCAACAAGGAGATATGTCATATGTGTGAATGTGCTCATACGGGTTTGTTCTGATTGTCTGCATCCGTATAAAGTATCATTATAGTTGTGCCCCTAGAAATTGCCATTACAGTTGTGTCCCTTATCCTGATTTCTAAAAGGGTGCTTGCCAGCAAGGAGATATGTCATATGTGTGAATGTGCTCATACGAGATTGTGCTAGCTGCATCCATAAAGAGTACCATTACAGTTGTGCCCCTTGTTCTGATTTTTGCAATGGTGCTTGCCAGCAAGGAAATATGTCATATGTGTGAATGTGCTCATACGGGTTTGTGCTAGCTGCATCCATAGTATCGAACTCATCTCACAAAGGATGAGACAAATTGCTCCACAAGGGTTTGCTTCTTTGCTCATACTGCTTATGAGATTAGACCATTGTATGTTTCAACTGGTGCTATTTCTTCTCGTTGAGCAAACACACCTTCGACCATGGATTTTGCTCTAGCCATGAGCACGTTGTCTAGATCAGTCCAACCCAACCTTTCTTGACCAATCTATATTCGAAAATGGCAATAACTCGATCCGAACCGATCAATGTACACTCTAATAAAATTAATTACTATTTATTTCATCTTTTTATAGTTAACATTTAACTTACCGATGTGTCCCTCTATCCACCAACACTAGAGATCCTCATTATGGGTGATCGTTTTGCGGCTTTGTAGTTGTTTGTGTTTGTTTATTTTCCGATGTAGCAAAAAGAGAAATAACTACCAATGCTGCAGGAACCATTGGGGATCAAATCCACTCACGTGTAATTTTTTTCATATTCTCTCAAATTGAAATCTTATGTTTAGTTTTTTATTTATTTATATATAAAATAAATGAAATCTTTAAATATTTATTAAAATAAACATAGTATTCCATTTAACATAATCATGTCACATAAGAGGATCATAATTTGAATAGCCTGTGTGAGTTGGTGTGCACTTAGCTTCATCACCATGAATTGTTTTCACATTCATTAATTTACTGGGTTAAACAACTGCATGATGCTCGCTTCAACTCATTCAAGTCTCCTGCAACTTGAAATGGAACTTAATTAGGTGCAGGAGAATAAATCATGAGAATCGCATCAAATAGGCATAACTATATGAGAAAGAATATGTTTCCTATTTTATTTTCAATTGTGTAAATGTAGCAGGCTCATGATTAATTCTATTTTCGCAGTACTGATATATATGAAAGCGAAATGGCCCACAGGACATTGCCAAGATGCTTGGGGCTTCCAAATCCACACATTGTTGCATTATGTCAACAGCAACTTGCAGCTTGACCCAAATTTAACAAATGAAAAACAGCAACTTGCAGAAGCTAGCTTGCGTTTTAGGTGTTGACAGTTAATGGATCCACATTCCACACGAGTATATGAAAATAGGAGCTATAATCATTGATTTGACCATATGCACCAATAATCAAAATGAAATTAAGTTGACTATTGAATAGAGGCATCAATGTGCTAATTAGATTAATTGATATGCTACTTACGACACAATGTACTACTAATGAGATTAGTTCATTAACATCTTATTTTTTCTTTAATTTCACTTTCACTCACTTTTTTGATCTTGACTAAGGTATCCCCACAGCCGACAGCCGTGAGACTAATCCCTCGCCCCACGGTCAGCACACTAAGCGGTAGGGGCTGGCCAAGAAGTTTTTTCTATTCGCAAGAGTTGAGATTCACTTTCACTCACTTTAACTTCTTATGTGTGTATTTTTTTCTCATCACATTATCCTTCATACTTCTCATTTCTCTTTCTTATCTTTTTATCTTTTTGTTTCTCTCATGGTGTAAAGTATTTAAAATGTGAAGAAAACATTAATCTTTGAGTATAATATATTTTTTACTCCACACTTAATAAACTTTCAACTAAATTGAAAATAATAGCTAGTGTACTTAATAAAAATATGGCATGTATTGCAACTTGGGCATCCATGAATCGCCACATTATCAGGTGACCATCATAGGATATATGCCCCATTTGGAAAAACAGCTTAATTAAGCGCTTATGACATAAACGCTTATTCATAAGCTATTTTTAAAATTTTTTTGAAATAAATTGAAAATAAGTTGTACATAAGCATAAGCTGTTTCTCATAAGTTATCCTGAGTAGCTTATGAAAATAAGCTGAAAATAACTTATGGCAGACCATAAGCTGTTTGCATAAGCCCTCCCAAACACTGACATAAAAGCTTATGCTGTCAGATAAGCTTAAATAAGCTCTTCCAAACTTGGTCATAGTCCATCTCTTATATTAGTCAAAGCGGACATAGCTAACCAAGTTAGACGACTATGGACAATTTTCATAACTCGTATTACACCCTACAAGAGAGATCATTAAACCAGTCGATCAGGTACCGATTTAAGGTTCAATCGAAATTAAACTGTGATTGAACCAATGGTGATTAAAAAAGGTTATTATTTTTTACTATAATATGTAATATATTTACACATGATATTAAAAAATTTAGACTAATTAAAATGCAAATTACTATTGTTCATCGTATATAATTTATATGATAAAAATAAATAATAAATGATTTTTGACAAAAAAAAAAGGCAACCCGATTTTCAAAACTGGTTATAGACCAGTTTGTACTGGTTTTGAACCAGTTCAGTCAGTTCCCAACTGGTTCAAGCCAATTTTATGATTAGTTGATTTTTTCACATTCGGTTCCTGGTCAAACTGACCGATCTTTTTAGATTTTCTAAACATCGAGTAAAAATAACAAAAATATTCTCTATTTGTAGCCACCATTTGATTCCATTAAGAAGTGAACTCATCCTTTTAAACTTTGTTTTGCTTAGCAGATTAACATTAAAAACTTTCCTTGTGGTTATGTTATGAGCATCAGTGAGATTACCGTCTCCTTTTTTCTTTCTTTTAATGGATGTCTGCATCATTCCACGTAATTTCCAGCGAAGCAAAGCTTTCTTTGATGGCATGCATAATCTAATCCATGATGATCAACTTCATTTTAATTCAAGGCTCATTTTTCTGTACTTTATGCAAATTTAAAAACAAAAAGTCACCTTATTACGATTTGAAACCGGCCAATTAAAACCTCAAGATTCAGGAATCATGTCATGGCTGCGAAAAAGTACACAGCATTTTAATTAAATCTTGTGTGGTGGAAACAATCTCCTAGCCAGCAACAGACAGCCTAATTGCTATTCAATCATGTTCCTTTTTAATTGATACCATGAAAAGTAATAAGCACATATAACAATCTCCGAATTATTCGAATTTTTCAGTTGTTTTATTTTAATTTTACATATATGCCAATGTTAAGGCCTTTTTGTTAGTGGGTGGATCTGATTCCAAATCCCTTGTCACTAATCATTTTCAACGGATTTTCATTCATTCATTTATTTTTTCTTCTATTCTAATATTTTCATTAGTTCATATTTTTCTCTTTTATTTTGCTATCGTTTCAGTCACCATGCATATTTTTTATTTTAATCTATTGCATTTCAAAGTTTCTCTCTATTTCTGTGTGAGTCTATTTATGATGTGGGTTGTAAATTTATATTCTATTTTTTTTTAAGTGCTTTTTCTTCGATGATGCTGGCTGCTCAATACAACTAAACTTTGAGATTTTAGAGGAAAGAAACGCAATTCAACAATTGAACAATACCTCTTTGTTTTTAATATACTTTGGGTATTCTAATATACAATTTTATTAATTAAGTGCTTGCAATAATAAACACTAATCACATAATAACCACTTACCCATAAGTTAATTAAAATATAGGTTCAAAAAAGTATATATTTAAAATACTTTAAACATAAATATAAACACTCACAAAACTGATATAAACAACTAATTAATAAAAACGGGTTTGAAAGAAATTATAGATGGAACTTCTCATTTATAACAATATATTACTTTTGAAGACACTAAAAATTAGAAAAAATACACAACTTTATTCAATCTTTCATATCGATTGCAATGGTTAAAAGTGGTTATTTGAACATTTGAGATCAAGAGTTCAATATTTTAGATATGCACTTTTGGGGAGATATTTAATCTTTAACACACTCGAATAAAATATGATTGCTACTTTAATAAATGATACATTTTTTTTTGACAACAGAAATGATATTTTATTGAAATGGATTCTTCATGAGAACAACACGCTCAAGAAGACAAATATACAAACCAACCAATACCTCTATTACTAGAGTATGAGCCTCATTTAATAAATGATACATATACTCCCTCCGTTCCTATTTAACTGTTCACTTTGAGTGAAGACACATATTAAAGGTGTGATTAATTTTGTTAATTTTTAGAAAAAGTGAGGATTATTTTTCTATTTTACCCTTTAAAGTATGTGTTATCTCTCCTCATTTATTGTACTAACATGAACATTTGTTGTAAAAACATCATTTAATGCTCTCTTGAAATGTTACGTGCACAGTTAAATATGAACAAAAAAATTTATTCAAAATGGACAGTAAAATAGGAACGGATGGAGTAACTTAAAAGAAAACTTTTTGTTTTAGAAAGCACCAAAGAAATGGCAAAAATATATGATGGTGTCCCATGAAATTCTCAAATAAATGAAATAATAGACCAATAAAAAAGTGAAACGATCCTACAAATACTACACACTTGAACATAAAATACAAAAGTTGGTAACAAGTGAGTTTATGATAGTGTGGGGCAGTTAATGTTTTGTCGGAGAAAAATTACTCAATATTAATTGAAAATATAGTAGGGGCACTTGCCCCCTTAAGGTGAATTTGCATCCGTGTCCCTGAGTGAGATGATATGATGATGATTGGTAAAAACAATAATTTGATCTCTTATTATATTTGAGTCACATAAATTTGACGTGATAATATAATTTTGTTAAGTAGCGAATTAAATTGAGTCTCATTTATGTAAAGATATAATGTTTATTACAAAATTGAATATATCAGTGACTGAAAAAACATCAAATAATAATTTTTTATTGAACAATTCTAAGATGGGTTATATTAAAAATTGATTCGGTCATAAACTATATTTTACAATTAACATCAATACAACTTATAATATATTTTTTAGTGCTAAAACTAATTGTAGAGAATTTTTTTTTAACTTGTGAAGTCTGTTTTTTTTCCATGGTAGATAAACAAAGCCTTTTTTCTATTATCAACTCTAGGTCTGTTTCGATGAAATCGATTGCATAGTGCATCCCTCCTCCAATAATTCCAATAAAATAATTAGAATTATGAGGCTGTCTGAATCCGCTAGAACAAAATGTGTTATATAATTCATGATTTCACATGGCTCTCTGTACTAGGGGTGGCAATATGGGTTGGCGGGCCGGGTTGGGCCCAACCCGCCACTAACCCGTCGAAATGCGGGTTGGGTTGGGCTAACCCACTTTTGGTATTTGGGTTCAAAGTCTCAACCCAACCCATATTTTGACGGGAAAACGGGTTGGCGGGCTAGCTCACTTAGAAAATGTAGTAAAATAAAAAAAAAATACAATGAGGAATTTTAAGCAATCTTTCACTTTTTATATGTTGACACAAGAAAAAAGTAGAATTATACTTGTTCTTTATCTTTAAATGTTATGAGTTCAACTAGAAAGTCTCACCAATAGCAATAACAAAAAAATATTTATCATGTGTGGTTATTAAAAGTTGTAAAACTGTAACCTCACTAGCAACAAGAGTTTACTTTAGCCAATAATAGTCAATCAACAATTATAAAATATAATGTGTCGAGTAGTCATGAAAGTTTTAGACAAAACATAACCTACGAATAAGAGCATCAACTTATATAGGTGAATCCATTGAAGAGAGTTTTCAAAATAATGTTTTTTTTTTTAGTTTAGGTCTGTCGTATTATATGTGCACCTTAAAATAATCTACTGAAAGAAGAAAAATATAAAGAAATTTTAAAAAATGTCAAAAAAAAAGTGAAAAATGGGTTGGCGGGCTAACCCAACCCGCCATTAACCCGCCAAAATACAGGTTGGGTTGGGTTGACCCACTTTTAAATTTGGGTTCAAAATCCCAACCCAACCCGTTAAAAAAGGTGGGCCAAACGGGCTGGCCCAGCGGGCCAAGCCCATTTTGCCACCCCTACTCTGCACCCTTACAAACTGTGATGGTTCATTTCCCCAAGCACACAAGTTACGTAGGAGCATATGTAGAATTTAATACTAGTTGAAAACAAAAACACGAATCCAACCTCACATAGTAGTACTTTATTATGGGAGAGCAATAAACCACATAGTTCAAATCCAACAACATAAATCTCTAATAATTAATGTCCAGAACAACACCAATTAAAAGTAGTAGTAAAAAGAAATTAATCCAGGTCAAGAGCATAATTAGCAGCCAAGTAGTTTTAAATGTGGCCAACTAGTAGGAGCAATCTGTTTCTTTGCACTCTTGGGTTTCTTTTCATTCTTCTTGGCTCTGTTCTTCACCACCACTTGCTTCTTAGGATCAGGGCATGGGTTTTTCTTTTGATGCTGCAAATTTTCAGATTTTTCCTGCACCAATACATGTGTCATTCTGAGAGCATAGGATTCTATAACAAGCAGCAGCAGCACCGAATTTGGATTATTGCCGTCGTGATATTTATAAATTCTCGCAGTCAAGAAGTTTAAATCAATCAATTAAAATCATATGGCTCGAATTGTACGTTTATTACCGCTATCTGATCTTAATAAAATATATGAGCTGACTTATCTTAATTGAAAAATTAAAATTCAATTCTTTAACTGCGTGAATGTAGGATAACCTTGACGTCAATAAACTCAATTCTCAACACAACCATATATTATGTGCTTTGTGAACAAATTTCCTATTTTCTAAAATGTATGCTGCATAAGAAGTTGACCAATGTTATCATTTCAAGTATAATACACATTTCATATGAAGTTTCTAGCAAGGGGTCCCCCCCCTTTTGCATTATTAAACTAATTGCAGGCTCTTTGGGCTTTTCCTACTGCTTAATTTATATAGATAAAACCAAAAAAGGAAAGGAAAAATATATTATACTAGAAGCATCATTCGTGATGCGCATGATGTGTTCCTCTTTTAGTATGTGAACTTAAGCTCCTCCCAAATTTTCATGTTAGGTATGTGTCTTATACAGTAACTCTTATTCTATTCTGATCTAGCTGAATTTGGGTTATATTTTTTTAGTGTGAAAGAGACATCTTGTTTGATTTTTTTTTTCTCATCTCAAGAGCTTACAATTTTATTTTGTATCCTTGCCATATAACAGGACAAAGATCTAGAGTCCAAAACTCCAAGCACTCATTGTAGCATAGGAATTTAAGAAAAGAAAAGCATATAAAATTTAAATTGACTAGGTGGTGAGTATAGGCAGAGCTGTAATTTATTTTCTTAGTAACAGACTCATTAATTTGTTTTACTGATGACAACATGCACCTACAACTATAGGCAAAGCTGAAATTTTATGAGTAATAATTTTTTTATTGCCATACCTGGAATTCAAGTGTCTTGTTATTATGATTCTGAGGGATTCCTTTATCTCCATGATTTGGTAAATTGTTGAAGGTTGGAAATGAGTAACTTATTTCTCCCTTGGATCCCTGGCTTGATGAAGACTCTCCAGAAGTTCGTGTAGAAGCACGAGACAGAGGGTAAGAGCTGCCACTTGAATCCACCTCTACGCAAAGCTGCAGAAACAACAAGTCAATTACAATTAGCGTGTTCGGATTTGCGGTGACACACAATTCATAATACAGTAACTCCAGTAGCTACACTTTGTAGTTTTTACCCATAAGTAGTTACAGAGATTCTCAACGCTGAGCCAAGCATGTTAAACATGAATCTCCAAGGTCGATAAATTATTAAAAAACTAGAAGAACTGAATAAATGGAATATATCCTATCTAATCGACAATAATGTATGTATTTTTTTTTTTAAGAGTGACAATAATGTATGTATAAATATAATGCCATGACAATGTCTTTCCTCAAATAATGATTCCCACCAATATAAGTGACCATAAAATAATAGTTGCTTAGTGATATGGGAGTGACAGGATGTCATTTTCTGTGGCATGTTCTAACTACATGCTTAGAAGGGGTTTCAAAAAAATTGTCAACTTTTTTGTATGTGGTTTATGTCACCAATTATGGTGTTCCTATTTCCATGATTATTAATCAAACCATGTTCTCTTTTAACCAAAACAACATCTATGTTGGTGTCAGATACTCAGGTTTCTGATTATGTAAAATGATTTGCTTTTATTAGTGAAAAACGATGCTGATTCAATAATACTTGACAAAAGGGTTAGCACTAATAAACAACAGATTTAACTTCTAATTAACCTGGAAAAGCCTGTGTTCTAGTGAGGCCACACGATCCAACAATGTTCCTTTAAAGTAAGCCTCTTTGATTTCTGAATCAGAAGATTGTTTCTCAGCTGCAGCAGGAACATTGATGCCACCACATCTTTGTTTTCTTTCTAAATATTTCATCTGTAATGACAACCAGAAAAATTGTTACATACATGTATGTACACATTGTGTACAATTGAAAATGTTTGATAGATAAGTGAACAATTGATCCAGCCTAGCAATGAAAAGCTCACAATGAACTCCAAATGATCCAGCCTAGCAATGAGTGGAATTGAGGACTCATGAGAGGGTAGTTTGAGTTCAGCCATTGAGAACTTTGGGATTGTTTGTAATTGTGTGTTTTGATATAAATGATGTGTTATGTAATATGCAATGGTTTCTTTTATCACTCAATAATAATAATAATAATAATAATAATAATAATAATAATAAAGTAACAAACAAGAAAAGAAAATGAAGAGAGCATTCAACTGCGACAGTTACTCGTTCCCTCGTTTTTCTTGGACCGAGATTTTTTGAGTACACCTCACTGGTCATACATTGCCATTAGTTTGTTATGTCACGTGGCTGTGACCATTTCTTTCTGTTTTTTACCCTTTAAATTTTATATTTATGTGTAAGATAACTATTTGAAAGAACTCGATCATATTTTATAACATAAATTCTTATGCAGTACTTTGAGATATCATACATAAATAAAATAACTTATGATCTTGTAAGTTATTTTAAACTTATTTTAATAAGATGTTTATAGTAGTTTATGAATAAGAGTTTATGCTTACTTATAATATATTTTCAGCTTATATTAATACATAAGTATTTTGATTTAACTTATAAATAAACACTTACGGGATAAATACTTATGTCATAATTCATAAATACTTAATTAAGTTTTTCAGGCGATGTGAAATTAGCACTGATGATTTAACGAGGACCAGTTAAAAAGCCCAAAGTTTCAGATATGTATGCATTCTATAGGACACGTGAAGGAATATTTATTTTGCAAATTCTTCAAGGTGGATTTCAGTTACTTTTTTTTCTCCATAACTTTTGCTGAAAATTTTGTTAATTTTAGGGTGTATTCTAGAATCTTTGATTTTGTTTATGGAATTTTTTTACTCCTAATAGAAATCAACTTTTTATTTTGATGATATTATCAACGGAGCTTTTAGCTCACTTATGCCTCTTCTGTCATTGAAGTAAATGTAATTTTAGCCAACTTAAACATAAATACAAACACACTCACATCAAACTGCATATATAATCAACAATATATGCACTGTCAATTTTCCATGTATTTGTATAGAGCAATATCATGGGATGTATACGATATATTTCCCTTCCAACTCAAGATGAAATTGAAATGAAAACCTTAAGTGGCTCAATTTTTGGAAAAAAAAATACGCAATAGGTTATCTGTAATTTAATATATTTAGTGTATGTTGGTATTTACATTCAACACATTATTTGATACTTAAGAAGAAAGCCAAATTACATATTCCAACGTGCGAAACACGTTCTTCAGAGACTACGAGTATAATAGGAGCATCCATCAACAAAAGGATCACCCTAAGATGATTATCTCATGTGACATGTCTATTGAAAATGATTAATCAAATCAGATGGTTCTATTTCTTAAACTTTTCCACCCAACGTTCAGTTAAGTTGAAGTGAAAAACAAGTAATGGAGAAAAGCAAGGAATGCAAAAGAGGGGGCCTTGAAGAAGGAAGATCTATTCACCTGAATGGAGAATTTTCTCTAAATGCCCCCAAATGGGATCTTAATGTTACCAGTTTGCTGATGAAAGAATCATCCGGAGCTGATCTTGTCATTTTGTACGCCAAGAAGCATGCTGCATTCACGGGAACACTTCGGAACATTGCAGTACCAAAACCTTTATAAAGACCTGTGATGCCCTCAGGCTAGAATCCTTCTAAAAGCATCAATTGAACCTGAAAATTTTGGATTTCTCTAGTCATCTACTTGAATCACTTTTTAACAACACCGGTTCCGTAAACCAAAAACCTGAAGGAAGCTACAGTCAAGCCTTCAGCAACCATAACTGATTATGACTTAAGAATAAATTGTTGAAGAATTTCCAAACATGCACTTAAGTTCATTCAGCTTGTCCCTTTGGCTATCTGATTTCATGTCAACCATCAGAGGTGTGATTTAATTCGCTTAAAATGAATACTTTAAACAAAGATGCTTCATAGAAAACAAGAAAAAAAGAAATCAATAAACATAAACATCAGCTTTATCCCACTAAGGAGGTCGGTTATACGACCAGTTTTGCATTGGCTGCTGCAGGACTAACACAAGCTTAATAGTCAGATTTTTTTTGTTTGTTATCAAAGAGGACAAAATCTACATAAGTTGATAAAATGAATGTACAGAAAATGTGACTAAAACATGACAATTAAAACGCCATCAGTGAAACCTGCACTTGATCAGTTCAGTGGGGCAAACTAGAAAGGAAACAGCAAGTCCAGCTCCAGCGCCGGGATGGGACCTGAACAATGCCTCCATTTGCCCCCTAACCGTAAATAGGGCAGCGTTGAAGGCGGCTACTGTAGCAAGTGGAGCACCCCTACCTTTGTATAAGCCCCTTGGGCCTTCAGCTGCTAGTGTCTGCTTGACAGCATCAATTGCACCAGAATACCTTGGAAGCTGGCCAGGGATTGGTGTTGGCTGGCTTTGGAGCTTGACCTTGATTGTGTCAAATGGGTGTCCAACTATCAATTGTGCTGCCCCTTCAACAGTCCCAGCTATAAGGTCCTTAGCTACATCTCCCATCTAAAACATCAAATTCCAATAAGACAAAGTAACTTGAACTTGAGTAAAATTATCATTAAAATAACTATATATCCTTGAGAAAACAGATCGTTTTAACAGTGTTGAAGAAAAAACTAAATATCAAGGATCGGAGCTTTATCTTTGCATGATAGTAAACATAAACAAATAAAGTTAAAAGATACAACTCGAAAAAGTAATCACAAACAAAGTCCTTGGCTTCATACCATTTGTTGGTTTGGAAAACACTTTTGACTGGGATCAATTAATAAAAGAAATAGGAATGCAAATCAAGTCCTAGAAAATTTTCAAAGATAAAAGACTAATGCCTTGCTACTGCAGTATAAAGAACTATTACAAACCTAAGAATCAATCCTTAGGAAATAGTCATAACTAAATGGACCTAACTAGTCTTGTGACTGACACATACATCATATGAAGGGTTTAATATATGATATATCACCATCCATGAATACCCTCATACACAGTACACTTCGAGAAAAAGGTACAGGTTGAGAGATAAAACCTTCTAATCGCTGATTAGCAATAAGCAGCTTAAAGAAGGAAAGGATTTAGTCTTGCAACTCTTACGCTATAGCTTTACAAGCCTGACAAGAGCATGATTGAGATGATTAAAATTGTTTGCTAACTAAGTCAAAACTGCCTTATATTATTTTGTTCTTCAATCCTTTAAATGAGCCCAGGAATATATCTCAACAACTTCATGAAACAGTAACAAAATGTTTGGCAAGGACAAAATGGGAGGAAGGGAAGGGAAATGTTGCAGGTATCAAGACCAAAGTTTACTCCGAAAACACAGATTTACCCTTCCGTTCATTCCATTTCCTTTCTACCAAACAAAACATGACAAACAGCAAATGAAAGGAAACATTGAAACCCGACTTGATGTTTGAGGTCTCAGACTGCAGATGTGTAATGTATTGATGCACACATTCACAGAGATTTCAAATATATTGTCATCCTACTGAAGCACAGATAGTAAGTACATATTAAAAAATGAATTAAATATAATAAAATAAAAGCTGGAAAAAATTGACAATAATCTAACCAAATAGAAAGCTTAAGTACTATAAAGTGGCAGCAACATACAAATGCAGAGCGAAACATGATAGGCTGCGTTGTGCTGTTATTTCTGTTCCACCCTTTCTAATTGAACCAAAATGCAATATCTTGTCCTATTCTATTCTACTTCTAATATGCATTAAATATTGACATAACTCTTATATTGGATTATGTCCTATTCTAACATGTCTTCTAAACGATACATATGTTTCCCCCTACTAGCACTATGGGTTACATAGCAAATTCATGTAAAATTGAAATTTATCAATTCATACGAATACTTCTCTTCTAACTACTTGATTCAAGTGTAAGATGATAAAGTAGATTCTGCACAAATCACATACTTTGCTTTTGAAAAGGACCCACCTATATTTCACTGCCACTGAAGCTGATCCAGAACCAGCAAGTGTACTCTGTGCTTGCAACCAGATATTCATCATGAAATAATATAGTTAGATAGAAAACATCAAGGTTTCAAAATTTAAAAAATAACTTGACATGTAACTAGAAAGCATCTTACCTAGGTTTGCTCTTACAGTAGACCTTTAGTAATCATTTCATGAAGTTTCTCTGCCTTATAATTCTCACCTTTTGCAAATAGATCGTGAATGTTTGTTTCAAAATTCAAAGCATCAGGAATGCAACCTTTGTCTACCATTTTTGACAGCAAGTCCAATGCTTCATCAAACAAACCCCCTTTACAAAGCCCATTGATCATAACTGTATACGGCAAGACATCAAAATTGTATCCTTTAATCAACAGATCTTGAAACACCTTTTTTGCATCCTTAAGTCTTCCACCTTTACATAGTCCATCAATCATTATATTGTATGAATACACATTTGGCTGAATACCCTGGTCTATAATTTTTTTTATTAAAGCAATTGCCTTGTCAAAATGATGACTTTTGCATAAAGCACTCAAGAAAGAATTGTAAGTGATTACATCAGGAGGTTGACCACTTTCATGCATCTCATCTACGAACTCCCAAGCTTCAGAGATTCTCCCTGTTTTGCACAAACCATGAATAAGAGAACTGTAGGTTACTGTATTAGGAATAATCTTTTTGCAATGCATTTCTTTTAAAAGGTTCAAGGCTTCATCCACCTTTTCAATCTTGCACAATCCATCAATCATTATAGTATATGTGACCACATTTGGCTGAATACCCTGGTCTTCAATTGATTAAAGCAATTGCCTTGTCAACACGACGACTTTTGCATAGAGCATCCAATAGAGAATTGTAAGTGAATACATTAGGAGGTTGACCACTTTCATGCATCTCATCTACGAACTCCCAAGCTTCAGAGATTCTCCCTGTTTTGCACAAACCATGAATAAGAGAACTGTAGGTTACTGTATTAGGAATAATCTTTTTGCAATGCATTTCTTTTAAAAGGTTCAAGGCTTCATCCACCTTTTCAATCTTACACAATCCATCAATAACTATACTATATGTGACCACATTTGGCTGAATACCCTGGTCTTCAATTTTCTTGATTAAAGCAATTGCCTCGTCAACACGACGATTTTTTGCATAGAGCATCCAATAGAGAATTGTAAGTGATTACATCAGGAGGTAGACCACTTGCATACATCTCATCTACGAGCTCCCAAGCATCAGAGGTTCTCCCTGATTTGCATAAACCATCAATAAGACAATTGTAGGTTATTATGCTAGGAATTACCTTTCTGCAATGCATTTGTTCTAAGATATTCAATGCATCACTCAACTCTTTAGTCTTACATAATCCATTAATTATGACATTGTAGCTCTGAACATTAGGAGTCACTCCCCTTTGGGCCATGGAGTTGAATATATCTTTTGCCTTGCTTACTTCGTTAACTAGGCAATACCCTTCCATCAAGTAGTTATAAGTAACAGCAGAAGGTTTCACACCTTTTTTTATCATCACAACTAGCACATTTATAGCTTTTTCCACCTTTCCATCCTTAGATAAAGCATGGAGCAATATATTAAAAGTAGAATCATTTGGGACCATGTTTTTGGATATCATTTTATCTAAAAACCCAATTGCTTCTTTCCATTGACCCACAATGCAAAAGCCATATATTAAGGAACTGTAAGAGACAACATCAGGAAAAATTCTCCTGTGAAGCATTTCAGAATATAAATGGCAAGCATGACTTACAAGTTTGTCCTTACACATGCTATGAATATATCACCACATCCGGTTTAAGTTGAACCAATTCGTCGTCTTCGGCTCGTCTAAGCAACTGCAGGGCAGGTCTTATTTGTCCCATTTGACAAAATCCATTGATCAAGGTGGCGAAGGTGAAGACATCTGGTTGATAACCCCTCTTGCGAATAGTGGCAAATACAGAAAAAGCGAAATTGATTTGACCTAGATGGCAGTAACAATCGATCAAGATGTTGGAAGTGACAAAGTTAGGCATAATCCCCTTGAGTTGCATTTGATGAGAAAGGGATATGACAGTGGAGTAATGCTTCATCTTCACGAGGGAAGTTAAAATCTTGTTGAATTCGATGATGGGTGGGAAGGGAATGCTAACATCTGGAGGAAGCGGTTGAAGGAGGAAACGGCATCATCAACATCAACATCAGCAACGGAATGGGGTAGAGTGTGAGTATGAGAGTGAGAGCAGAGAAGACAAGTAGCGTTAGAAAGAAACAGAGACCTCCTTCTTAACCTGAACAATGACAACCACGACGACATTGTAAGAAGAGGAAAGGCACAGCGTCAGCGTCGGAGCACGGCGTCGGAGAGGGTTGCAATTGGCGGAAAGGGCTTTATTTACACCGGTGTTTCTAAGATGGATATATATTTACCCAAATGGACTTGTTCAAACCCTCATTCAATATTTGTTACTTAGTAACTAGTTTTTATTTTATTTTAAGTTTCTATTTAGTAAGTTGATTTTTTATGAAACATATTTAGTAAGTTGATTGGTTTGCATTAAGTATTTAGGTTTGAGTTCATTAGAGATAGTTATCCATAGTGTCTGATTTAAAAAGATTATCTCATATGAAAATGCTCTCAAGTTAAAATTTTGTATTTATCTATCTCTTCTTATGAAATTAATAGATGGAAATGGATGAGGCCATTTAAGTATTTATGAAGATGTAGATATACTTAATATTTCACTTGACATTTTCATGTGATATGAGAATTGAGAAGATACCAATTAAAAAATATTTAGAATTATTTTTAGTCAATTTCTTTAGAACTCATCGAAAAATAAAGGGGTTTCATACCCTTTAGCTTAATTTTATTTGTCATGATTTCTTCCACAATAAACTTTTATAATTTACAATTTAGTCAGTCATACTCTAAATAATGAACAGTAGAGTTTCAAACCCTCATATTCTTTAAGTGAACCGAGGGTCCAAAGCTCAAGGGCGTCTAAGCTTAGGGCAATGTATAGTGTTAGAGTTCAGTTGGTACTCCCCTATTTCGAGGTTTCTCTTATAGGCCTTTTACTTGTCCTTTAGGATGTCGGGCGAGGGCCTGTGATCGTGTCTTGTAGAGTAACGACAACCACCACCATTAGTTGTCCGGTGATGGCAATCGGTTATTGGGAGTTTAAAGGTCCCCATTAATGTGTTGTCGAGGTTTGCCATTAATGTGTTGTCGAGGTTTGCCATTAAGCCTTCAACTAGTGAAGTTGAAGTGGTTTGGAACCGGTCCTTCATGTTCATGTAAGTTCGTTGCTTTGGTATTGGGCCCAAGGGAATATGGTCTTGGTGGTTTTTTTTTATAAGCTAAGAAATATATTGAAAAGAAGTATAAGGGTACTTTAACTCAATACAGAGATATTAGAGAAAGCTAAATACAACATAGAGAATTACATCTCAAAATACACTTAAAAAGCCCCATGAAAGCTAAACTTTTAAGATGTCTCATTAAAACCTACTAGGAAAACACCTTGGGAAAAATCTAGTGAAGAAAAATCCCAGTGTCATAGTATGAGGTGAATACACAAATTTGAAATCAGAAGTTGCTTGCTGAAGTAATGATTCCAAGCAATAAGAGACAAGCCTCTGTGGCCATATTGCAATACATCAAATAAAAATCTTGTGGGGAGTGTAAAAAAAAGCAAAAAATAAACATTGGCACTCAATGATACCAGCTTGCTGATGAAAGAATCATCACAATCATCCCAGAGCTGATCTTGTCATTTCGTAAGCCAAGAAGCATGCTGCATTTGCGGGAACACTTCGGAACATTGCAGGACCAAAACCTTTATAAAGGCCTTTGATCCCCTCAGAGGCTAGAATCCTTCTAAAAGCATCAATGGAACCAGAAAACTTTGGATATTTGTAGTCATCTACTTGAATCACACTCTTTACAACATCAGTTGGGTAGACAAAAAACCAGAAGGAAGCTCCAGCCAAGCCTCCAGCAACTATGAGAGAACCTCTACCTAGTCCAGAGGTATCAGGGCCTCCAGCCAGTAACTGCTTCGATGCTTCATATGCACCAAACATTGCAGCATTCCCAGGCACTTCACGCGCCATAGTGGGAACCAAACCCTTGAAAAGACCTCTTGCACCCCCTTCTGACCTCAGAACATGCCTGGCCACATCCATGGGCCCTCCATATTTCACTGCCACTGCAGCTGTTCCAGAACCAGCGAGTGTACTCTGTGCTTGCAACCTGATATTCATCATGAAACAAAACAGTTAGTCAGAAATATTTCCAGTACTACTTCTGTTTAAACATTAATGTCAAAAGTAAATTCAGGAGAAGTTAATCTGCAACTCAGTTCATTCAACTTGTTCTGATGGTTATCTAATTTCATGGCCACAGCCCATATGGGTCAAATGATCATATTAAACATACAACCAGTTTTATGTTGGCTGTGGCAGGCCTAACACAACCTTAATAGTTGTTAGATTTTTTTTTTTTCAACGAGGTCAAAATCAACAGAAGTTGATAAAGTGAATGTAAAGAAAATGTGACTAAACCGTGACAATTAAAACACCAGCAGTGAAACCTGCATTTGATCAGTTCAGTGGGGCAAACTAGAAAGGAAACAGCAAGTCCAGCTCCAGCACCACAGAAAACCTGCTGATGTACTGTGAGGGAAGCACCGGGATGGGACCTGAACAATGCCTCCATTTGCCCCCTAACCGTAAACAGGACAGCGTTTAAGGCGGCTACTGTAGCAAGTGGAGCACCCATACCTTTGTATAAACCCCTTGGGCCCTCAGCTGCTAGTGTCTGCTTGACAGCATCAATTGCACCAGAATATCTGGGAAGCTGGCCTGGGATTGGTGTAGGCTGGCTTTGGAGCTTGACCTTGATTGTGTCAAATGGGTGTCCAACTATCAATTGTGCTGCCCCTCCAAAAGTCCCAGCTGTAAGGTCCTTAGCCACATCTCCCATCTAAAAAATCACATTCCAATTAAGACAAAGTAATTTAAACATGAAGTAAAACTATCATAAAAAATAACTATATATCCTTGAGAAAACAGATCATTTAAACAATATGGGAGAAAACACTAAATATCAAGGGTTGGAGCTTTATCTTTGCATCATAGAAAACAGGAATCTTACTGTTCCAAAAACACAATCCCTTGTTGTCTTTGTTTCTTATGAAGTTTGTTAAATCACAACAGAATGTATTGGAAGTACAAGTCATATGGGTTTTTGCAGGGTAAAAATATAAGCCAAGAGGAAAGCTTATTGGAATTTTCCTCAGTAATTTCACTACCGGAGCATACTATATTTCTGACTCCAAATACACTCAAAGCATACATGAACAAATAAAAGATAAAACTCAAAAAAGTAATAACAAACCAAGTCCTTTGCTTTGCTTCGTATCCTTTCTTGGTATGAAAAACACTTCTAAGAGGGAGCAATTAATAAAAGAAATAAGAATACAGATTAAGTCCCAAAAAAAATTCAAAGATAAAAGACTAGTTCCTTGCTACTGTAGTATAAAGAACTATTACAAACCAAAGAAACTATCCTTATGCAATAGACATAACTAAATGGACTAAACTAGTCTTGTGATTATGGGTCATATTGAGGGTTTGATATATCTCCCATCTATGCATACTTCGAGAAGAGGTACAGACTAAGAGATTAAAAACTTTCTTATTGCTGATCAAATATCTGTTTAGCATTAAGCAGCTTAAAGAAGAGAAAGATTGAGTTCTGTAACACTAGCTTTACAAGCCTGACAAGAGCATGATAGAGATGATTAAAAATGTTTTCTAACTAAGTCAAAACTTTTCTACATTATTTTGTTCTTCATTCCTTTAAATGAGCCCAGGAGTAAATCTCAACAACTTCTCTAAACAGTAACACAATGTTTGGCAAGGACAGAATGGGAGGAAAGGAAGGGAAATGTTGCAGGTATTAAGGCCAAAGTTTACTCCGAATACAGAGATTTACACTTATCAATTCATATAAATTCTGACAGTGATCGACAGCACAATCAAATTAGTGATTGTCAAGCTAAAAATTGGATTAAAACAAACAAACATGCAATTTCTTGAATCAAACATTTGAGGCTACAAAACATTGATTACATGCAGAAAGAATGAGAATTTGAACAAAAGTGGAATTAGAATGTTACCGTGCTTCAGGTGGCTCTGGAAGAGGAACAGGGGATGATGGTGCCTGCTGCAGAGTTGGTCTTGATTGAAGAGAAGAGGGTGTTGTGTTAGGTGAGGATCGGAAGGAAGGAGTAAAATGCAGAGCGAGGAGATTGAAATGACGACAGAGGATTTTTCAGAAAGCGACTCTCTCAGCGAATGAGTTACTTAAACCTTATAGTGGGTCAACACTGGACAACAACATCATCATTATTATTATTACGTGCATTCCACCAACCATGGAAGTAACATTCGACTTGGTACCACTTTCACTCCAAATGCCAAGGAGATTGTTCATGAAAAGTGTGTTCAAGAATGTCTCACCTCCATTTTTAATTTCTAATGGCTTATAAAAAAAAAAAAACTTAGGGAAAATTTTGTTTGTCAATAAAAAGTGTGTTCAAGAAAATTGATTGATGTTTTTTCAAGTAATGCTATTATGAGAACAATAAATGAAGAGAAATAAAATTCATTTTAAAGGGTAAAATAAAAAAATCTTAATACGTGTTTTTTTCTTTCTACCCCGTTAATAAAGAATTGAGAGTATATATTATGAAAATTTTCGATATGAAATGTAAGAATCAATACACAAAATACATCCTAAGAGTGAGTCTTATCCCCAGCATGTCCCTAATCTAGAAGTGTTTTATCTACGTTTTACTATCTTTATCACAATAAAAAATTCATCTATAAGCTGCCAACAAATCCCAAATCGCAGCAAACGGAGGTGAGAGTTATACACAACAAATCTCAGCACAAATTGGTAGATAGCTTTCTTAAGTAGTTAAGATTTAATTGTTGAGCAATGTATGAAAATAAATTCATTGAGAGAAGCTTACCTACTCATACTCAACCTAGGGATTAGGATGGTTGTCGCATGTAGAGATACATTTTAATTAAAAAAAGAATACATCTATAAACTACTGAAATGTAAGACACTAGGAATGCTAAACCAGTCCATTATTTCGTCTACTTTTCAGTGAGCAACATCTTCGTATCACTTATTATTTTTCGTGTCTTTAAAAATTGATAGTTGTTACTGAAACGAAACATACTATATAAAATAATAATAATAATTTCGTGTCAAAAAGCATTGAATCATTGATGTATTTATCTGCGTGTGCTTCTTATCGACGAGAAGTGTTGTGTTTGCCAGCCAAGTTCGTTCTATATTTCTATCCAAACCCTAAACAATTCTCTTTTTCCAAACTCGTGCGAGATGAGAATCTAGTCAGACTCCTCCAAACATATACATACAGGTTATCCTACATCCCTTTTTACAATTTAAAGAGTCTAGTCCCACATTCCACCATCCACCATTTTCCTTCCATATGACTGATTGTAGTATAGATACTACTGATTTTCCCTCCTTGAAGGAACAATCAGGAGACTAAAGATAATTTACACTTGTGTCATGTACAAATGGTAAGCATAGTGCATGAGAAATTAGGCCTGACTGGAAGCATCACTGTTCCCTTCAAGCAATGGCTTCATTTTCCCTCTTAAACTTGTGGCAGATTGGTCCTCATCATCTTCAGTAGATAGATCAACAGTTCTCAAAAAGATCCCTGTAGAATTATTACGATTAATTAACTATAGTTCAATCATATGTCAATTTTCAACAGTATAACTCCTTCCAACAATTAGTAGCAGGATTTTTCCTGATACTATTGCTAAATCAGTAAATCGTTGAAGTGTGGTGTGGTCAACTAACAATTCACAGAGTAGCCAGGATTGGTATTTCTTATCATTAATGAATTATAGTTCCCCCTAATGCCAAAAGGAAAGGGATGATGACTAGCTAAACTGGTTCTTGAGAGTCTAGAGGACAAACTATTCTAGTTGACATTCTTTTGCATTCTACTACTGATAATTATTGTATTATTTTCAGGTACAAAAGATAAATAGACAAATAAACGTGCAGAAGTATTTGAAAACACATGCACGAATATTGACATTTTCTTCATAATGAGTTCTACAGGCACATCCTTAAAAATCTATTAATCCAAAACTGTTCCAACTCAAAGCATATATCTAGTAGAGTTATGACAAGAAATTACTAGTAAAGCTGCAAGCCACTTACCTATGAACCATATTCCGGCGGCAAGAAAAAAAACGGATGTTAGACAAAGTGCTGATTTCCTCCAGTCATTAATACGATCCTGCACAAGAAAACCAAGTTGTTTGGTGTTAGAAAAATGCTTAAATTTACACTCTAATAGATAGAGGCAAAAGGCTGAATATGTGAAGAATGTCAAGGCAGTAAATCTTGACAATGGCCACATCATGCAAAACAGAAATCAGTTTGTTCTAGCCACTTAGAATATATATGATTATATGAATTATCCATGGCTGTAATGCACACAAGCCTTACTTTCAATTTCAATTTATTTATTTTTCTGGGTACACTAAATTTTCTTCTTCTTTAAAGTTCTAAATATTGTTCTTGAAGATTTGGAGAAGTTTTATTCTTGCTTGTATACTTGATTGACAGGAGATTTCCTAACAAGCAATTATACACAACAAGAGCTAAAACTTCAGAAAGGATGAGAAGAAAAGAGTCATACAAATGATATAATATAACAGAGTTCCAAACTTCAGGAAACTCAGCAGTCAAATACAGACAGGACATGATACTACTTTATACCATGCTCAGGTTATAGGTTTACATTTTAGATAAGGCAGGAGAGACGGAAAAAAAAATTAAATTGTGATTTTGATTTTGATACAAAAGACCCAGCACTAGCCTTCTTTCATAACTAATACTAGACTCCTAATCTTAATTAAATAAGAAACTAATCATGATAATTACTAGACTCCTAAGTAATTAAATAAGAAACATATCATGAAATATGAAAATCAATCCTAAGAGATAATTAAAAATTATCTAAATTACTTTGGTATGCACCTAAATATTATGAGATCTTTTTCATAAGCACCACAAATTGTTCAAACATCTTTGCAATAGCATTCAAGGGGACAATTACTTCTCTTCTAACAAAGTAAGAACTGAAACCCTTGATCTAACTAGACAATTAGGAAGAAAATTATTGCAAGAATAAAAACTAGGTCTCATATGTATCCTACAACTTTATTGTACTTGATAATACAAATATCAAAATTAAAAGCAAAACTTATACTTGATTACATTTACATATCATACCCATCATGCTTAGAAAGGACATAGTGGGTAAGATGAACTTCACTAGAGCACTAACACTTTAGGTGTAAATCATCATCTAATAAAATTCAAGTATGTCTATAAGGAAAATCTTAGAATAACCTGTAGGACCCCCACGAGTGGTGCAGAAGGCACATCACCAAAGATATGGATTGAAACAGTAGAGATTGCCATAGAAAGCGGCCTCAAACTTGGTTTTACACAACGGAGAGAAACATAATTTACAGGAGCCTGCAAAAATAATATTATCTCATCAACCAAATATTACACAAATAACTCCAACAAATTAAGAGACAATATTAATAAAATAAGAATATAATACACAAAAATAATAGGATGCAACTATTATACAACAGCTAATCCAGTACATAACGAATAGAAAACAATTGTTATATAAATAAAAAGCAGGTGAAGTGAACACTTTAAGGATAAAAAATAATAATCCACTGAGTGATTCATAAAATTACTTGAGTGGCGAAAATCAGCAGTTCACCGATAGAGAAGAAGACTATGAACCCAGACAAGTTCTTGAAAAGGAAAGCAACCAAGCAGAATATTGCGCCTAGAAGTGTTGCTCCAGAAAGAAGCTGCAATCGTAACAAGGCAAGCCAGAGAAGAAATGAATTAACATCCCATAAAAATACCATAAAATGTAGAGCCTAAACAAAAATGGAACAGAGGAAACTTCAAGACAAAGGAACTCGAAGGTAATTATAATATAACATAAGATATATTTAAGATAAAGAAGACTGGGATAATGAATAATGAAAATAAAAAAGCAAATAAATGTACTAGTGAACTTGTACAAGATTAAAAAATGTTATAAATGCTGATGAATTCAGGAAATTATGTATTAAAGAACCCTCTGCCTAGATTTAGTTAGTGTCCCTGTAACTAATAACCATACATTTTCGACTATGAGCATGTTTGAATTCAGACCAAAGAGCACTTATTATAACTTATTCAGTGCTTTTTCTAGTAGGTAAGCTCTAATAAGTGCTCTTTAGCCCATATCCGAATGGGGTCTGTCTATACTACTATTATAGGTGAAGCTGTATTTCTTACACCTAGGTCAAGGGATCTTCCAAATTCAAGAAATCCACCATCTTTACAAGTGTTACTTACCCTAGTCAATAGGCTATTCATTAGTCATTTCACTCTCTTCACAAGATATGTAAGTGGAAAACAACTAAGTTTACCTTGAAAGCGTTAGATATTGTTGAAGTCATCCTGTCAAGAATCAAGCCTCCACCTAATGTCCCCAAAATCCCACAAACAATTGTAATACCTCCAAATAACAAATCAGGATTACTCTGTCAAAAAAAAAAACTGTCAAAAAAATGCATTGCCATAAATGTCTAGAGGCCCAAGGCCAATACTAGACTTGCAATGAAGTTAAGGTAACACACAAATAATATGAATAAATAAGGAACAACAAAAATTAAGCCTTATCCCATTAGGTTCGGTTGATTACATAAATAAATCAACTCCATTGGAGACTACCAGAAACAAAATCTTCAATAAAACCATTTAGATAAGGAATTTGCGAAGTAATTTCTCAATATAATATGAAGCAGAAGTAGTCAAATCATTGAAGGCAAAGTTCAGAATACCATATGGTAAATACTGTATCCTGCCTTTGGCCCCCAGTATGAGTAAGCTCCAATGACAAAATTGTACGATATATACCCTGGCAATGAATAAATTCTTCAGTAAGGAGATATATAACTTAGTTTACAATTGACAATATAATTATCAAATTCTCAAAAGTCAAATCGAAAAAAATATTCAACTTATCAGGCATAACAGCTGATGTAGTTATCACAATAATGTTCCATTTTGTATATATCAGCGTCAAGTTCTAAGAGATGAAACATATGATGTGTATGTGCCTTTCATTAATTAAGCACAACCGTTACGAATAGTCATGGGTTTCTCTTATTTAACACCAGTTTGTGCGATTCGTTTCGGTCAATATAGCAAAGCTCGGAAACAAATGAGAGAAAAATAATATCTGTAGATACCTAGATGGGAAAAGAAACAAGTACCTAGAACATTTATAATATACACTTGGTCATACAAAAGCTCCTGCATATCTTTTGAGAATCTGGTGAACTGATTCCTCAATTTGGATGTTGACCTGATAATTGTAAGTTAAGCATCAAAAAGGAGGAAAGTAATGTTTTCATCATTCTCATGGATCAGGACTCAGGAGAAGCAAACAAATTCGCCAATCTATTATGACCATAATCAATTAATCATCAAGGAATCTCAAATCATGTGTTTGTAAAACTGATTGTTAACTACAATATATGAAAACAATTTTTTTTAAAAAAAGTTCCCTAAAAGTAGGAAGGGGTGAAACTGGGGGCATCTGTGATTCATATGTAAGGACAAATATTTGTGATTCTCTCTTAAATTTTATTAAGTACAGAGCATTGGATTTTAGGAAAAGAAAACATGACATGAAGTGTGGGAATCCCCTTTCCAGGACGTCACTGAGTAGGCATGTGTTTGTGTCTCTCTGACTGTTTTTGTGTACTATCATTATCAGTCCACCCTGGGTTTTGACAAGGTTATCGACCTGTAATAGCACTATAACTGCTTGGCGTCAAATGTTTTAAATTTATAAATGTACCTACATCATACTCTGTTTCAAAATTCTAAGATTATGTTATTGGCATTGCAAACTCTGACATTATTAAATTTAAAGCATTCCCATTTTAGGATATTAACTGTTCCCCCTTTATGGTCTCAAACTATTTTCCTTTACCTCATTTTTGGACATCATAAAAAGTATTTGCTTTGTTTTAGGGTTCTCTTCTGCTTGGTATCAGAAACAGGAAACATATACAAAACTGAAAAACCAAATAGCAAAATGATAAGGACTTCAAAATTCAGGGATATCAAAGGTGACAGAGCCACTCACCTGGTTCCTCTGATAAAGGCTTGATCTTGAGCAAGCACGCCATCATCTATAAGGAAAACCTCTAACTTTGAGCATAGAAATTATTTAGTACCACAAGAAGGTGATCATTCTATACTATACAAAAGAAAAACAAAGCTCTGATGCAAAGCAAGAAAAAGTTCTAAATACTAAAAATATGACAGACAAATATCCTAATTTGAATGATTGCCTACCACACATGGCTTCTTCCTTGAAAAGGACAAAAAGTATTAAAAGGCGACATGAAATTCAAAAGATAATTCTTATAAAATCAATGCATTGTCGGGAATTTACCGCAAATTTTTCATCCCAATCTACATAATACAGCTTTTCTCTTCAGTAGTACTAATGCTATTTTTTAAGATTTCTCTCTTAGGAATTTGCCATGCCTTTGAATTTTCTTTCAAGCTTGGTGATACTATGGAAATAATATTGAAAGCTAAATTCCTTTCCTCCATAATAATTTAGGCTTAATTGCACTTTTCGTCCCTGATCTATATCCTTTGTGCAATTTTGGTCCCATTTGTTTAAAAGGAGCAATTTTGGTACACTAAAGATTAATTTGTGGCAATTGAGTCCTTCCCGTCAATTCTTCATCAAATTACTAACGCTGTTAGCTGACCTGGACATATTAAGTGATGTGGAATTGCTATTTGCACCACAAAGGAAAAATTAAAAAAAAAACAAACTTTTCATCTATTTCATCGTCATCTTCATCAGCTAATCCCTACTCTCACCTGTTCCTCATGGTCATCTTCATCATTTCCATCCCCACCATCCCCATCATCTTACCACCACCACCATTCTCTTTGAAACCCCACTTCTTGTTCTTCTTCATAACCATTGGTTACTACCCATAAATCAACAAGCAAAACACATAAATAGAAAAACGAATCCCTCCCATTCCCTATCCATCAAAACCCAACCTGCATCATTAAACCCAGCTGCATCCATCAAAAATCACAGATCCAACACAGTCTGGGTTGATTAAACAAGAAAAACACCACTTCTAGAACACTAAAACTACAATTTTTTGATAGAAATCGAATGATAAAGATAACAATATGCCAATTTTTTGGATCGATTCATAAATGTAAAAGGCTTGTGTTTGAGGGTTTTGATAAGGGAGGAAGGCAGTAGAGGAAACCCAGTTGAGAAAGTAGATAAAAGAACCAAGCTTCAATCTTGATGAAGGTAGATCAAAGAACCAAACTTCAACCTTGAGAAAACCCAGTTGAAGGTGTCGCAGATAGTAGAAATCACGAATTCCAGCGGCGACGGAGATGGATTGTGGTGTTTGGGACGATTTGGGGTTTGGGGTTTCTGGAAAGAGTTGCAATTTTGGGTTTCTGGAAATATTATGGGTTTTGGAAATTTAAGGTTTCTATGTGGGTTGAAAGAAGAATAAGGTGAAGGTGGGAAGGAGGGATCGATGCTGATGAATGAAAATATGGATGGTTCTGATTCATCTCCTTCCATGGCAGATTTGGATGTTGGGTTGGTGGGGAAGTGTTTTCGGTGGGGTTGAAAAGGGAGTGATGAGTGGGAAGAAGAAGAAGAGAGTGTGGCGATGAGATGATTGAGTGGAGGTGGTGCGCTGGAGGAAGAAGAAGAAGAAGAAGAGAAGAAGGGGTGGTGGTGATGTCGAGAGATGAAGGAGGGTTGAAGAACTGCCGATTGTAATTTCCTTTTTTTTTTAATTTCCACCTTTCTTTCATAAAAAATATTCCACCTTTCTTTTAATTACGTGGAGGCTTATTTTGAATCCTAGTGGCAGTAGTGTCAGTGACACATCATTAATGAATGCCACATATGCCAATTTAGACGGAAAATTAACGGAAGGACCCAATTGTCACATCTAATTTTTAGTGTACCAAAATTGCTCGTTTAAATAAAGGGGGCCAAAATTGCACAAGGGGTATAGATCAGGGACGAAAAGTGCAATTAAGCCAATAATTTACTAAAAGATACCTAACAAAATATAAAAAACAGTTCACCAAAGTAGTAGAAAAAAGATTCGGAAATACCTCCATGTTCTGAAACATTTGTTTCAATAGACGATATCGTCTTCTTGGATTCCAGTGGAGCAAAACCTATAGTTAAAAATCAAATAGATCATTTTTATGATAAGGATTGGAAAAATTAAGGGCATTTTGCATCAAATCAAACAGCAAAAAATGGCTACCTTTCAACTGCAAAGGCTTCATTACAAAACCCAAAATGGGAAAAGGAAGCATCAAAATTGCCTCACCCCAGAATGCAGCACGCCAGTGAAATTGGCTTCCAACCTATACAATATTTGAAAATTTGAATTTGACTCATTTTAACACTGAGCAATGTTCAATACATGGTACCATTGATCATGCAGATTATAAATTATCTTATCGTGAGCAATACGCTTGCAAGGAGCCTATATAACGGTAAAACATTTCTTCTGACAACAGTTTCCTAAATTTTCCTTTTGCATTATTAATTTCAGAGCATGGCTAATTTACATTAACAGTTCTGCAGAGCTAATTGAGTACCATAGTGGCGGACGGGATGACTTAGTTAAGGAACATCTCGTCCCAGCCTTGGACGAGCGGATCGTTCCGACACACTTAATGATAAATCGCAAGGTTACTCAAAGGTGACCATTGTTAGAATATAATATAAAACCATTCATATGGCCCTTACCCAACAGCTTAAGCTTTTGGGATTAAGTGGTTGTTTGACATGGTATCAGAGCCTCTATGACCGAGAGGTCTAGAGTTCGATCCTTGCTTCCCTCACTTTCTAAGTAAAAAGTGGAATTTAATTACGCACATGGTAGGTGGGCCTGTGCATTTATCCACGCTTCAAGCCCAAAGGGCTCTTGCGTGAGGGGGCGTGTTAGAATATAATATAAAACCATTCATATGGCCCTTACCCAACAGCTTAAGCTTTTGGGATTAAGTGGTTGTTTGACATCCAAGAAAACCTTCCTCAAGGCTTCCTAAAGACTTCCAGGCACAATTACACAAATACGACGGACACCGAGCCTATAAATAAGTTTAGTTGTTTATTTATGCATTATTCATTATGCAAACTTTGAGTTCTTCTTAGACTTCGAGATTCTCTCTTTGGAATCTCACTGGCTTGAGCATCAAAGTGTCTTTTGCAAGTACACCCCCTGCCATGTCAATACTACTCTGTCGAGCCTGAGAAGCCTTCCAAGGTCGCACACCACCAGAGACAATAGAAGCACCACCAATCTTAATTCATGAAGAACAGTATCTTTGTTTCATTGGTGTTTTTATCTCTTTTGATTAAATTTCCTTTTTTGGGGGGATATCTTAAAAACTCAACCAACACAAATAGAAGTTCCAACAATTCTTGAGACTGAACTTTTATGTATTTGTCAAGAAAATTACACATGATTAATGGGTATAATCAAATGCATTAGTTCACATCATCAAACAAAAGAATCAAGAAAAAAAACATCTTAATGAAACTAGATTATACAAGTAAATAATCTTACAACTCCACCATAAACATAGCCCAGAGCTGTTCCAGCTGGTATACACATGTAAAATGTAGCAAGCCATGCTGTTTTCTGTCATCAATAAAGACAATATAAAGCTGCAACTCTACATTCATGGAGAATCAATCTCAGCTAATACTGAAGAGGAATGGAGAAATAAATCAAACCTGTGCAACAGGGGCATTGTCATCTATGAATGGTGCTGCAAGACTTATGAAGGAAGCCTCACCCACACCAACTAACCTGAGTAACACATCAGTCTTGACTTAAAATATAGAATGAGAAAATGGTGAAGTATTAAGGCCTTGAAAAATTGAAAGCACTGAAATAACCCTTACATTCGGCATATTGTAATAGACCAAAAATCAAACGAAATTCCACATCCAGCTACTGCAAATGTCCAAACGGACAACCCAACACCAATAAGCCGAAACGGACTGTGACTGAAAACATGATAATGGATTAGATCACCATTCAAATAACTAGAAATAAGGACGCTACAAATATTTAATCCCACTCTAAGATGCCTAAGCCTTTCTGATGAATGTAAGGTTCAAATTGTCATTGTCCATTTATGTGATTCTCTAAGATCGCTATGCAATAAGATGTTATGTCTTAAAGCTGATGCTATTCATTTCCCTTCAATGTCCAAACTCCAAATTTCCAAGATGAAGAATATTGGATCCCATTTGATCAAACTAACACCAGCTCTATATGATTGGCAGGTTATGTGAAATCAGCATAGGAGCAATATGAAACCAAAGAGCGTCATCCTTTCTATATCCTTAAGATTATATTAACCATAGAAGTACAAATAATGTTAATTTATTTAGTATAAGTAGAAATAATTGTTTAAGCACTGGAACAGTTGCTCCTAGAGTTTTCACACCTCTATCATTACATTAATGAATAAACAAACTGGGAATAAGAAGAAACCGAAATGTTTATGGTGCTGTACATCGACCAGGAGGAACTGAACCATGTTGTCCATATACAGGCACGTTATGCAGTGATATGAATTTCAAAAGAGCAGGCAAGTAACCAAAGTGTAGACCTTAACTCTTTAGCAGCAAGAACTTTGGTGATTTTTTTCTTTCTTGCCTTATTCCCAGAGATAAAATCTACTCTTAGCCTGGCCCTAACACCTCAAGCTTTTGGGATTATCGGTTCCTCCATGTGACAATGGATATTGATCCATGCAATCATGACATCTTAGGCCTATAGTGACCTAACAACTTAAGTTTTTGGGATGATTAATCTCTCCCCCTCAAATCCTACCTGTAAGGCTGTAAGAGAAAGTCTTGCAATGTTTTCCGAATGCGGAATACTTAACCATAGCTAATATTCAAATTGTTTTATAGAACTCAACCAAGAGACTCAAGAATTTCACCACATATTAAGTCATTAAAACAACCCCTGGATATCGAGGATCTTCTGGTATTTTCATTTTGGCTGTTTAATGACCTATGCAACTTAATTACAGATCCCTCAGCAAACATGTAAACCTACAAATACTAGCCTCTACATCATATCAAGTAAAAACAACTTAGGACATTTTATATCATGGCTAATGCATAAATATGAAAACAGTCAGGAGCAACATGAAGCTGCTCACCTTTTGGCCAGAGAAGCGAAAATTGGAGACGCAATTAGAAGTCCAACCATAAATGCAGATGACAGGACCCCATCTTGAAAATTGTTCAAGTTAAAATCCCCCCTAAAAAAACCATGCAACCATAAGATGAAGACGGTAACAAAACAAAGGAGCTTCGAAATAGAAAGGTTAAGAGAGAAAGAGCATACTGAATTCCACTACCGGCAGTACAAACACCAGAGTCGTCAGTGCAAGTTGGAAGTGCTCCATTGACACCGTTGCTGGCTATAGCTCCTCGATCCACATAGTTGATCGTGTTAATCACACAGAATATCAAAAGAAGCCTGAAAATTGAAATCAATCACACACATAGAAAGAAAGGGGAATGGAAAACTAGGGTTTGTTGAATTAGCTTGAAGAGGAAGAGATGAAGCACCTTTTGGGCGTGAACCAAGATGGATTGGGGGTTTGACCAGGTTCCGATGCCATTTTCTTCCAACCCTGCTCAGATTATGGGATTGAAAATTGAAATTGAAAACTTTTCAATTTGTTCGTTGAGTTTTGGTGTTACTTGCTTCAACCGTCACGCAATCATTTGGCTGAACTGGACTCTGAACAGTCTCTTTCCTTTCATACAACGTTTCGTCGTGTTGTCAAATAATTAAATTAGGGTATAACAAGACACTCTTAAGAGAATCTTAATCCATTTTAAACGGATTAGATCATCATCATCTCAAATGAATTGATAAGAGTTAAGATATTTAATATATATATATATATAAAATATAGACACATAATTTCATGGCACATATTTTTTTTTTTACAAGGAGGGCTAGACCCAAAAACAGAAAGAAACTACACTGAAATAGAGCGATGGAAAGTGATTCTAATTCAATTAAATAACAAGAAATTCAAACAACTAGGGGGTGGAGACTCATAGCAATGCAGCCCCAGACCCAGCACATGAGAAGCACTAGCAAGACAATCAGCAACTTGATTCGCCTCACGCCGGACATGAACACAAACTACATCCCAAGCCCTTGCCGAACAAACACGAATTTAGTTAACGAGGGACACATACGGATGAATAACAGCACACCCCTCATTCACCAAATTCACTGCAACTTGAGAGTCGCTCTCCACCACAATCCTGCGCAAACCTCGGTCCCAGGTCAACATAATCATGGTAAACATAGCACAAAGCTCTACCCATAGAACGTTGGAGGAACCCATATTGCGGCAGAACCCAAAGATCCAGTTGCCCAACAAATCACGACAAACTCCCCCACAACCCGCCGAGCTAGCTGCACCACGAACAGAACCATCAGTGTTGCATTTGAACCAAGACTCTAACGGCGGCACCCAACCAATTTGGACCACCTCGTAGTGTCTGGTACCACCCGCCACCGGTTCCTGAAGCACACGCAAAATGTGAGCGTAGTCGAGTTTTGTCTTCATCGCCATAGGCACCATGAACCTGAGATCAAACGGAACACCTTGGAAGACATAGTTGGCACGCATATATCACACCTTATCTTACAAGGGTTTGATAATGCATGAGGTCAAGAACTTGACAACTCAATTTTCTTCTTTTATTTCACTCGTGTTTACAGGGGAGCTAATAATGTGTCTCACACTTTGGTCAAGTTTTCCCTTAATCATGATAACACGGTTTAGAATGTGTCTCTATATGCGTGCATCCAATCTTGTATTTTCTCGGATATTCTTCAAATTATTTCTTAATGCAGTATGAATCTTTTCGTAAGAACCCCATAAAAACCTAGATGCTTTAACTTTTAAGCTTATATATAAAAATGATTATTTTAAAATATTTATTTATTTTTACACCAAATAATTTATTATCTAATTACAATTGTCCAAAACAAATTTGTTATTTAGATTCTATTCCATAAATCAAAATCATATTTTCGACCTTATATATATTCATTCTCTCTTTTACCTCACTTCCTACATAAAAGTCAAAGAAGAGTCAAATTCTCTCCTGTTGTGAGCGGCGAAGAAGAGAACGCAGCGGAGGCAACAATCTGCTGAGGAAGATGATCATCCCCGTCCGTTGTTTCACCTGTGGAAAGGTCTTCACTTCCGCCATTACTCTATTTCTTCATTCTTTCACTGCATCTCATTATCAAAACTTCAACACTTTTCCCCTTTTTAACGGTTTTAGGGTTTAGGGTTTTTCGTTAATTTTACACTCAATTGTTTCCTTTTTCTCCTGTTTAGGTCATCGGAAACAAATGGGATCCCTATCTGGATCTTCTGCAGTCTGATTACAGTGAAGGGTGAGTACCCCAACCCCTTTCTTTTCCAATTTATGTGTTAGTTTTTCCAATTTATATTTGATAAGAGACTAAGGATTTGTTTGCATTTGGCATAACTTTTCAAAATGTGATCATCTTTTAAGGGATGTTAGGTACTGTTGTGTATGGATATAGGTCCGTCTCGAAACACAGCTTAATTAAACGCTTATTCACAAGCTATTTTAAAAATTTTATCGAAATAAATTGAAAACAAGCTATATATAAGCATAAGCTCTTTTTCATAAGTTATCTTGAACAACTTATGAAAATAAGCTCAAAACAGCTTATGGTAGGTCGTAAGCTGTTTGCATAAGCTCTCCCAAACACTTACATAAGAGCTTATGCTATCAAATAAGCTCTTCCAAACGGGGCCATAATTGATTGCTGCTGGCTTTTTAGTGTCTACCTCTTGACAGATGTTACTTTTAATATCAGTATAATAATATTGATATAATGATGGATTACAGAGATGCATTGGATGCTTTGGGTCTAGTTCGATATTGTTGTAGGCGCATGCTTATGACCCATGTTGACCTCATCGAGAAGCTGCTGAATTACAACAGTAATTTCTGATCGCTCTATTATTCTTTTTGTGTTCAGTTTTCTGGTTATCATTTGTTTTGTACTGATCATACATTTGGTTGCAGCTCTGGACAAGTCTGATACCAGTTAAGAAGACTCAAGGAATCATATGTGACTGAAGATGTGTCAGTTGCACTGCATGTCAATTACATACCCTTTAAATTGTTTTGCATCAAGTAGGTCTAGTTTGTGTGCTGTGTCAATTTTGGTTGTTGTCCGGTCATGAGACAGGCTATGAATGATATGGTGAAGCTCATGTTTATTTCTTTTTTAAGTTTAGTTAGGGTGATGCAAAACTGTCTTTTGGTATTGATGATGTATACACTGATATGAAAGACCAAATTGTAGAAGACTGTGGCTGGTATCTATAAAATCTAACTGTTTATGAATGCCATAATTGTAGAAAATTGTCTTTCACCCAACTTTTTTCATACAATATAAAACTGACGAGTTTAACTTGAGATTGTATGATTGGTGTTTCCAGAAACCATAGCAATTTTAATTATTAGTTAAGTAATTAGGGATCCAGTTGCAGAGTGGATCCAAGTTTTTTTCCCCAGGAAGGATTCTCTCTTATGGTTGCAGTTAAGTAATCCATGACATTTTTTTCAATTAAAAAATAAATATAATAAAAACTGAAAAATGTCAAAAAAATAAATAAAAACACTTATTTCATACAAGGTATGTTTTACATATACACATAGATGGATACCAAGACACTTCATATATTCTTTATAGCTGAGTAAGCTGCAACATGAACTTCATAGCATTCACCATCCCACGTCAAGTCATGCTTCATTGCTTCCATTATTCTTCGTCTCCACTGTGATGGGTTACTCCTCTACAGCAACATCAAAGTCAATAATCATAACCACATTGGTGAGACCTCACAAGAATAAAGTAAAACTTGAGAGTGAGAAGGGAAAGTCCACCAAAAACTACATACAATTCCATCAATGGCAAGATTAAGAGACATGTTTCTAAAGTTAGAATTAACCAACTGTGAGTACTTTGTTGCCTCGTGGCTCCGATCAAAAGGCATCGTCCTTGCAAGATAAAAATAGTTCAAGAGTTATACAAGTGTGAAGAAAAAACACCATCATCCATCGCACATATTTTGATGGCGTACCTGTTTGTGCTAGCATCAGGGCTAACTGCTATTGGAACTGCTCCATACCTTAAAGCTTTGAGCTACACATTCAATTTATAAAAATGGTATGATTCAGTTGACTAACACACATGAAAATCTCCACTCCAAACAATTTGCTTAGATTATGTTATTGAATAGTACTACATTACAAAAATAAAATAAAGTGCGAGTTGATATTGCAAATTTGCAATTATGCATCAAGGAAAACCACTAGAGCAGATAGAAAAATAAGGTCTTGGTCCAGAAATCAAGCAACTTCCTAGTTGCTAGGAAATCAAATAATATTCTTACATGTACTAGAGGTGCTAATTCATGGAGGAAAAATCACCACTAAGGGAATGTGATGGACTTACAGGGATTTCATCAGTAGGATCAACAAAAGATTGACACAAGATAATGTCGGATCCTGCAAAGAATAAATGCAACAGTTCTTCATTGTATGCAGGGACAAATTTAAGATTACCATCCTGCAGATTTTGAATGGAATGGAAAATCGTTAGGAGCAGCCGTTGCAAGATAAATATTATTAATTGATCTCCCAATAACATAATATCATAATAATGCAACTTTATGACAAGATAAACCAAATAGAAACGTTCATTCCGCTGGATAACAAGCAATGACAAAGATATGCCGATGCAGTTTGATAAAAAAAAATGTAATCTAAATTGCTAATCCTCAATGTTTTGCCACAGTTATTCAACCACTTGCAAGGAATTTAGAGGAAAATGAAAATGAAGTCAGTGTGGGAGCAACCTTGAGTTCCTTTTGAAGTGATTCTACTGCTTGATTCACAACTGAACTTTCACCAATCCCCATTAATATAAACTGCAGAGAATAAATAATTAATCAAAACTGGCTCCAAATAGGAAATCCTCTGGAATTCACTTCTTACAAGGTCTATTTAGATGTGGCCTCATTATATTTTTTCTTCATTAAAAATAAGTAAAGCATGTTCGTCCTATAAGCAAACGGATAAAAATTCATTTGCATACTTCTATGTTTGGAGTTTTTTTCATATCAATAAATAATGAAGTCTTATAAGTTATAAGTAATGCAACTATCTATACATTAAGTTCTGAAGAGGTAGCAACCTGGACTTCATGCTGCTTCTTAGAATTCAAAATGACATCCTTGACCGTTTTCTCATCAAGGTTTGTTCCTTCTGAAAAAATGCATCCAACCTGACAAAAATTTCAGCAATAAGCAGAAAGGCCAAGTAAAAACATCATGGGAAGAATTCTTGACAGCATATATAATTCCAGAAATAAAGGTTACACTATAAGAGAGTGCTCCATATGAAAAACCATTAATTTTGTAAATAGCAAATTCATAGAATCAATAAAAAAAAAAGGTATTTCAAGAATGCTTACAGAGGAACCTAATAAACCATTAAGTTTCTTGCGGTATATATTTGTCATGACACAGAAATAAGAAAAGCTTAATCAAAACAAGGGGTGATCCATTTACAAGAATAGTAGAGGAATTCTCAGATAACCCTAGCTGCTGCAACAATGCAACTTTGCAAACCGATTTTCCATTCATATTTTCAGCATTGAAATTTTCTGGAAGAAAATAGTCTGTTGAAGGATCCCATATTGATTTGTCTACTCCATAAGGACTAATGACCAACTTGTCCCTGCAACCAAATGTAATTTCCACTTTGAATACTAGGAAAAGCCAGAGGGAGAAATCTTCAGTATAAAACCATATTATGCAAACAGCACAAGGTTTATTAATTTAAAATAAATTAACTAACATATATATATATATATATATCAATCAGTCCATTTTCTATGTTAACAATTTCAAGTTAATAAAGATTCGCAAGAAAAGACAAAATAATACCTAATTGAACATTAAAAACAAGATAGGAACAACAATACAACAGCATACTTACCTATGATCATTTAAAGTAGGCTCCAGTTTATGACTCAAACTATGAATAATTGTATGCTTTGGATGGATAGATGACATTATTACAACTCTATTCGAATACACAACTCCCCCCTGCAAATTTTACGAAAGTTATAAGCTGGGATACTAATCTTGAAGTAGCTAACTCTTCATATTAATTAAACTGCAAAAACAAGCATTTATCAGTCCCTTATGATGGGTCTGATAATAATTACTTCAAACCTTCATATTAAATTCTTAATGACTACACAACAAACTTTATAAGCATCACAAACACTACATATTTCTCAGTAGTACAAAGATGGGAAGGCTCTCATTAATGAATGCATGGTGGTTATATTATTGCCTCGGGGACACAAATGTTAAGTATTGTGATTTGTGAATACGATCATTTTCCTATTTTACTTCTAATCATGTGAATCAATTTTGATATTTTGCTATTATTAGGATTGATCTATTTTCTTTCTCGTAGCTTGTCCCTCAGTGTGAGGGAAGGAGTTAAAGTCTCACATAGACAATAAGGGGAAAAAGAAAGCCCCAATGACATTTTCAATACAATCCTGCAATTGTTATAAAGAAAAGAAGTGAATGGAAAGTCAAGAATGAAAGAGTGAAGAGAAAACCTTTAAAATATTGACAAGTTGTGGGTTAGTGTTGTCCTGCAAACGATCAGGGCGATGAAGACTAAAAGGATCAAGCCCACATAAGGCTAATTTTTCTGGTTGCTCAATGCCCTAACATATATGGCATATCCAATAATTACAAGATTAACATGATCAATGTAAAACAAAAGTGTATAACCAACTATATGTAATTTCCTGCAAATTCCAGATGGAAGAAACCAAGATTGAGAAAATTAAATACAAAATGTATATCCAACAGGGCATATGTAACTAGCCTGTGAATTGAAGCCATGGCATGTCAGTAATATTCTGGTTCCTCCAAGTCCCTAAAAAACAAACGATTGATAATATTGCAAATGATTTTTTTCCTAGGTAAATAACCAGAAACAAAAGAATAAGTGACAATAAAGATCTATGCGTCAACATAATATAATCTTCCTTATTTAAATTGTCTCTATGCGCAACAGGTAGAATTCTGCAGAGAATTTGTTTTTTCCAAATAAGTCAAAGCAATTTAAGGGGTAAAAATGATAAAGATGATTATGCCACCAGCCAGTTACTGCAGTTTCCTAATAGCTAAAGGATGGAAGGTTGAAGAAAAGGAACATTTGTAACTGCAACAGCAGACAAGCTCCAAGATTATGCATAGAAAAGGTGACATGGAGCCCCTGAGAAGAATTTAGTGATTGCTTCAATAGGTTTCTGGGGACAGCAAGTATCCAATGGAATGGTCTTCTAAGATGTTTAAAACATAAAACAAACAAAAAAACAAAACCTTGAACTTTCAGGGGTAAGATAGGGTGTATTTTGAGGCCATACGGCACTCAATTTACTCTCCTTTTTGGCAGAGTTGTTCTCCATGAATCAGAAAACAGTACAGTCTTTGAAGTTGATGTGCATGTTGAACAGAATATTTCAAAATTGATTTTTTTCTTGTTTAAGTTACTGTATCACCTGCCATCACAGCCAATATTCTCCAAATTGTTTCTCACATTAACAAGGCTTTCATACCAATTGAAAAGATTTACAAATTAAATTACGAAATTAAGAGCAGAAACCTTGTTAACAAATATATCCCAGAAAAGGGGACCAACAATGGCAGTCTCCCAGTTATGTAGGTGCAATACATCTGGCTGCTTCTCACATTTAACTATATAGTCCAGAGAGGCACGGCAAAAATACAAGAACCTGGTGGCAGGATAAGATATCACATCAAGATTATTGAAAAATCCCGTACGCCATAATAAAGGAAAACCTTAATTTGATCAGATTTTACTTTCATCCCATTTATATGAAGAAAGTAAGGCTCTGATGAGATGATACCGATAACTATCAGAGTATGCATTCTATTTCTCTCTTTGAACATAGTTTGAGACTTTGAGTGCACAAAAAATGTGGTTATAATGGGTTCCAAAATTGTATTATTAAGTTGTCCCCCCTGGCATTTTATAGCAATAGAACAACACTTAAGTATATATTGTCAAGCTCGAAAACTCACATTTGAATTAAGTGCCCTACTCCTACTGTCCAGTCTCTAATTTTAATTCCTAAATACATTAATTTTCCCCTAAAGAGCATTTCAAATTATTTGATCTGCCATATATAAACTTCAAATTTTAAGTATTTCTTTTTCATCCCAAAAAAAGACATGTAGGTAATCATTACAGATATTATTTCATTCACCTTTCAAAATCATCTGGGTAGCCATATATCATCTCACGGCTGAAAAAGGATGAATAGTGCAATGGCTCGATCAAAGTGACTCCAATGCCACAAACAACACTGTCATACACTAAGGGTAAGTTTAAAGGAAAGCAGTATTAGTAGATTTTAAGAAGGAAACAAGACATGAAACTTTATCTCTAATGTTTTTCATTAGTTATTTTATCACCACCAGTACATAGGCAAACAAAGCCAAACTAACCCAGTCCAAATTCTGTTTCCATGTAATTGACCATCAAAATATGAGTAAGCCACTGCATTAACTTCACGCAACCCTTGCACCTCAGCTAGATTTAAGCATGCATACCTATATGGAAGGTAAACACAAGCCGAATTAAGGAATTATAAATACCAGGAAGCTATTGTCTAGAGTCTCAAGAGTCAAGACTACTACAGGAATAGAATAATAGTCATTTAATGCTTCTATACAGAGCAGAATAGATTAAGAAGTCTCAGACACATTTTGGTTGACAACTAATCGAAAGGAATAACAGATGAAACAAGTAAAATAAAAAGGAAATAAATTTCTTAATTACTTGGGTAATATAACCTCCACAAGGTAGCCCTTTCTTTGAAGTGCACGAGATATGCCAGTCACATACGATGCTACAGATCCTATAGGGACCAATGGTGTCATTTCTGTGCAAATGTGAATAATATGAAAACCATTCCTGAATGAAGTTGATACAACAAAGAACAATCAGATCATAAGAAATCTGTCAGAGAAATGAGGTTTAAATATGAAATATAAAGTGAACAGAAGCAGGAAGGATATACTTTTTGCTTTGATCTGAAAAGTGACGAAGTTCTCCCAGAAGTTGAGAGTCACTTTTCTGTGATATGGCATTAAAAAAATTAGCAACACTAACTCTGCGGCTCGCCACCGAACTTCTTAATTTAGATGCCTCTCCAGGGCTAATCAAGCTGCTAAGGACCATTGAGTCTATCCGAAGCAGCAATTCTGAACAAATTGACAGTTTATCTACAAAAGACCAAAAAAAACCTTAGTCCAATTAATCATCTACTGATTAAGTTTAGACTTCTAAAATAGTTCTATTGTGGCAAAGATCAGATTCATAATATATTTCTATGAGAATAACACATAATTCAACACTGTTGGCACAAATGTCGCAAGACAATATGTAATTCCATATATCAGCAGTAACTAAGTTTCCATATAAAGATTCTTAAGATTTTTCCTAAATCAAATAGAAAATGTAATCAGAAGAGAAGGAAAACAGAATAATATATCCTGTTTAAGGAATTGCGGCAAATATGCACTAATCTTTAGTAGTATAGTTGACCAAATATGTTGTACTTGTATGATGTAGAAAAACAGATGATATGATGCAATTGATTACCTTTACCAGCATCTGCCTGCTTTTCTACTTCCAACTTCTTTATCTTATTGAGCAGCAACTGATTTTCTTCGTTTGTTTTGTTAAGTTCCTCAATGGCCACAAGCCGTTGGTTGTTCAAGTATAATATGTCTGCATGCAACAAGAAAATCACATTAATTTATTAAACATTCATCTACAAAGAAAAATTATAACTGAGGTGAAAGAACTAACTTTGCTGAGCCTCTCTGAACAATTGCCAAATATTACCACGTTTCTTGTTCTGGTGATCCCCAGATATGGGCTAAAATAAAACAAAACAATAAGTAGGGAATTGAAATACTTGAGAAATAAGGAAAGAGGAGAGTAAAATTGAAAGTTGAAAGAACACAACAGAACATGTTTGAGTTTGAAACAAAAGTAACATACCTTGGACATGTCCTCATTTTTACTATCCTCTAACCTAAGACACAGCAAATTCAGAAATACAGTAAAAATAATCATGTGAAGAAAAAAATCGAATTCGAAGGTTACCTTTTTTTATGTAAGCCTTTGGCATCTCCACTATTTCTGAAAATATGTCACAAGAATCAAACAGGAAGAAGAGGTAAAAAACTAATAATTAAATCTTGAATCATTAGTGAGACGACCTAGATAAATTCTGAACGATCAATGCAAATTTTTTCTGGCTAGAGACTTGGAAGTGGAAATTCAAGGACACCCCATTACAAAAATGAATGTAAAATATACAATACAAGAAGGATTGGGAAAGAGAGCAAAGTGTACGTGTGTCTGTGAAGTGGGGTTAAGAGACTGACCTGAGACAAAACAGAGGAGAATTATTAGGTGCAGTGTGTTTGGGTTTAGAGATGGAGGAGGAGGAGGAGGAGGAGGGAAGAGGAAGGCGAAGAGTGAGGGGCATGAAGAATGTCCCCATGGCCGCCATATCCTGATTTCAGCGCCACCGGCCAGTTTCAGGAGTATGTGATGCAGCAAGTGCACCCGTGTGTGTCCATTAGTGAGTGAGTGAGTGTAAGCATCGCATGTCATGAGTCATGGAATCCAAACCTGTTGTCATCAATGTTTCATATGAAACTACGTACGGCCAAAAAAGACACGACAACTTGCCAACTAGATAACACTAGCTCCAACACAGTGCTCAGAATTTTGTGAACCGTGAATTAGTCCTATGAACATAATACTCAACACACTAATGGACACTCCAACCCACAATTTCTTATCTGGTTTCTTAACACACTATTCAGCACTATTCAGCACTATTTCTGTGGGCCCTGTCTGCCACATCAGACTTAAGAAACTCCTAAGAAACTGAAGCAGATTTTGCTCCAACCCATGGTTTCTTAAATTACTATTTGAAGGGTCTCACCCGTGTCCCACCATACAACATAAATTAATAATATTTATTTTCACTCAATTTAGATTGAAAATTTAATACTAAATCAATACTTCAACTTAAAAATAATTTAATTAAAATTAATACGAATTTAATTTAAATTTACTTAATATTTAAAACAATTAAATTTAAATATCGGCATGTTAACTTGAAACAAAAATAAAAAAGTACATTGTGTTATTTCTAGCAAAAACAATTTTATTGAATGATAGAAATAAAGACGAAAGAAAATACATGACAATGAAAAATAAGCAACAATACATTTGAAATGAAATACATAATAATACTTGAAGGTTAATTTTCATTATTCTCGTTTTCGGGAACAAGTCTGCTTGAAGCTGGTGATGAATTGACCTATCAATTTGATGTGCTCTTCTTTCCAAGATATTTCTAAAAGCGGGAATAGGACCACTTGCTACTTCAGCATCCAATATGTCATTATTGACCTGATCATAAACAAAATTACCTCGGTACGTGTTGCGCTCATCTTCAACAATCATGTTGTGCAATATGATGCAAGCATACATTATTGACTTCATCTCATTCGGATGCCAAAAGCGTGATGGACCACGAACTATTGCAAACCGAGATTGGAGAACGCCGAATGCACGTTCAACGTCCTTTCTTGCTCCTTCTTGTCTTTTCGCAAATTTTTGCCTTTTTTCTCCTTGCGGCATTGGGATGGTCTTCACAAATGTAGCCCACGGGGGATAGATACCGTCTGCTAGATAGTATCCCATGTTATACATTGTTCCATTCACGCTAAAGTTCACCATGGGAGCATTTCCACTCAAAACCTCATTGAAAACCGGAGATTGATTTAGCACATTAATGTCATTGTTAGAACCTGCAATGCCAAAAAATGCATGCCAAATCCACAAGTCTTGTGATGCCACTGCTTCAAGCATGATTGTGGGCTTTCCATGATCACCTCGGGTGAATTGACCTTTCCACGCAACTGGACAATTCTTCCATTCCCAATGCATACAATCAATAGAACCCAACATACCTGGAAATCCACGAGACTCGCCCCATTGAAGTAAGCGGGTAATGTCTTCCTGGTTCGGGCGCCTCAAGTATGTTTCACCAAATACTGCACACACACACCTTCCACAAAATTCTTTAAGCACTCAATTGCAGTACTTTCACCAATTCGAACGTACTCGTCAACACTGTCAGCAGGTGATCCGTACGCCAACATACGAATAGCGGCGGTGCACTTTTGTAATGGTGACAGGCCTTATCTTCCAACTGCATCGACAGACATTAAAAAGTACGGGTCATGAGACCCAAGGGCCCCTACAATTCTGAGGAACACATGCTTTCGCATTCGAAACCTTCGTCGGAAAAGCTCTTCCGTGTACACAGGATTTTCGGAGAAGTAGTCATTCCACAACCGCTCGTTCCCAGCTTCACGATCTCTCTCTATCACCTTTCTTGTTCTCTTGGGCCTAACGGTGTTGGCACGTCGTTGATAAAACTCCATCTCCTCCTGCATCATATCTTCTATAGTCGTGTCATTGATAAGTTCGTCAATGACAACGTCGTAAATGTCCAAGTCGGCCATATTGTTTGGATCCATTCTATGACATAATGAGAAACTATCAGTGTAATTGGATAGGAGGAAGACAATATGAGAGGACAAAACAACTCTTGAATGTTGAGATGAATGAAATATGACATGTATAAATAAGAGAAACAACAACGGCTATATTCTCCAACGGCTATATTCCACAACGGCTATATTCTCCAACGGCTATATTCCCCAACGGCTATATTCTACAACGGCTATATTCCCCAACGGCTATATTCTCCAACGGCTATATTCCCCAACGGCTATATTCTCGAACGACTATATTCCCCAACGACTATATAGAACACATAAGTAGAAACGCAGTACACATTAAGAAAAATTCGAATACTGAAATTACAACATTAATGCAGAATACATAAGTAGAAATGCTAAAATTACAACACTGATGCAATACACATAAGTAGAAATGCTAAAATTACAACACTAATGCAGAATCAATAAGTAGAAATGCTAAAATCACAACATTGGCACACGCTAAGAAAGACAACAACAAGAATTAAGACATTCCTAGTTCTTTCATGGCGAATTCAACTAGGCGCTGATGCGTTGCTAACTGCACCTCGTTCATTTCAGATGTGTCCTCCATAAGGATATCTTTGTATTCCTTCAATAACCGCGCCTTTTGAAGTTTGTTTTTTTCCTTTCTCACCTCCAGTTCTTCAGTCTTGAGCTTCTCAAAACTCGCAAGGAATCCCAGTTTAGCTTTCCCGATGGCTATCATCTCGGAGTTAGGAACATAATCGAGATCGCTTGAAGCTGTGTCTCCTACTTGGGCCTTCCTTTTCTGGTTCTTTTTTCCCAACGGGCGGGTTGCTGGTTGTGTGGCCTCATATTCGTCGCCCTCGATTGATGCACTCCGGTCAGACGATGTTGCATACACCCTATCTACTGACTTCTTCTGCCTCGTTGAACTGGTTGTCATAAATGTTCCCTTCCACTTTGGTTCATCCTTCACCAACCGCCATTCATTCTCATGTTTGAAATCTTTACCCGTATCTACATGATATAATTGATGCGCCGTAGCCATGATGTCCTTATCTGAGTGTCCACTTTTCCAATGATTGACGGCTTTAGTGTGGCAACCAACAAATTTTTGAAGATCAGCATTCAATTTATTAAAATGAGATTTCAGGGATAACCATGTCCTCGAAGGAGAGGCATCGTCGCGGTACTCCTCATATTGGGCTCGAATCTTATTCCATAACAAATCTGACTTTTGCTCATTTCCCACGACCCGATCGGTAGAAACGTTGAGCCATGACTGAAGAAGAAGTATATTATCTTTACCACTCCATTTGGTGCGTTTCTTTCCGGATTCTTCAAGATCAATATCATCTAGACCTCGTTGAGTAGAAAATTCAGGCTCCTCGGGCATAGCCTCACATTGTGTACTTGAGACTTTTGAACTACTGCTGCTACCAGTAGGAGGTGCTTGGCATTGTGGTGGATACATGCAATATTGTGGATTGTTTGGATAAGACATTTGTGATGGATATGATCCCATTTGACCCTGAGGTTGGTTTTGATGGTAGAACGATTGTGGAAACATTTGATACGAAGGATTTTGAACATTACCACCGGTGTGAGGAGGTTGGTTTTGAGGGTGACACATCTGCGGATGTTGGCTTTGTGGTTGATACATTTGCGGATGTGGGTTTTGTTGTTGGAACATCGGCATAGGTTGGCTTTGCGGGCGAATCACCTGCGAATGTTGGTTTTGTTGTTGGAACACCATCATAGGTTGGCTTTGCGGGTGAATCATCTGCGGAGGTTGGTTTTGTGGCGGAAACATAGGCGAAGGTTGCAAACCTTCACTTGTAGGAGGTGTTTCATTGTCGAGCAGTGGATAATATTGCTCATAAGGATTAGACATTGTGAGAAATTTGAGAATTTTTGGACAAGAGAGAAATTGTGGGAGTAAATGTTGGTGTTTCAAATGGTCTACTGCACTATATATAAGGTAAAGAATCTGAGAATTGAAAAAACGGTCGGAGAATTGAAAAAACGGTCAGAAAACGGGCAGAAAAACCGGTCAATTTAAAAAAATTCAAAAAAAAAAAAGCCCAAACGGGCAGAAAACCGGCACCAGCCGGTGGGATGACCGGCTCAGCCGGTCACCCACTATATAATCTACTTTTCCTCCCTCACTCTCCATTCTAACCCTAGTCGCTCCTCTCTTCTTCCTCTCTTCTCTCACGCAGCTTCTTCTTCAACCTCTCTTCTCCTTCGTCCTCTTCTTCTGCAACCTCACCAACCGATCACCAAACATCACCAACCGATCACCTGCGTCCTCTTCTTCTCCTTCGTCCTCTTCTTCTCCTTCGTCCTCTTCTTCTTCCTCACCAAACCCTCCTCACCGCCACCTCACGGCCTCCTCACCCTCCTCACCCTCACCACCGCCACCTCACGGCCTCCTCACCCTCACCACCCTCCTCACCGCCACCTAACACCCACAACCTCAAACAAAACCCACCTCTCCGCCACCAAACACCCACAACCACAACCACAACCAAAACCACCTCACCGCCACTGACCCGCCACCAAACAACCTTCACCGCCACCAAAACCGCCTCATCACCTCCTCACCGCAACCAAAACACACCCCAGCCGCCACCAAAGCTTCAATCTCGACCCAAATCGCCCCTCAAGCACTGGATCGGAGACATGCAAGCCTTCCTCAAGGGCCACCCTCTGCCACCGCCACCAGATCAGAGAAAAACAACCGGATCAAGCAAAAATTTATTGTAATTTTTTTCCTTACACCCTTCAGCTTCTGTAATTTTTTTTTTCCATTTTTCTTTGTAAAAATTTATTTTTCTGAAGCTTTGTAATTATTGTTTGAATAAAATTGTAGTAGTTCATACAATCTGTTAACCCTGTTTCTTCCCTCTTTTTCTTAGCTAAGAAATCGGATGGAACCCTGCTCCAATGGGTAAGAAACTGGCCCTTGGTTTCTTAGCACCTCCAACCTGGTTAAGAAACCAGCGTTGGAGTTGCTCTAATTGGGATTGGTTTATTTTCAATTTTCATAACACATTTATTAATGTTTAGCTTTTTAAAAAATAAATCAATCTCGAAAAATGTATTAGAGTGCGCTATAACATACAACGGTTAATGTACTTACTAGTAGTATTTTTCTTTTATGCATGGAGACACTTCCTCAATCCAAACAACATTGTTCAAACGAGAAGAAAAAAAAGACTATTGAAATGGTAAACACAATTACCAAAATGACGAATAAAATGAGGAGATGGAGCAATGGGTTTAGACTTCAGACATACAATTAGTTGATTAAAATGAACAATTAATATTATAGTACCATATTTACCCTTCATTCAATTTGATGTCTGTGTACAATCTAGATGAATTAGATTTTTCATACTTAACTTTGCTAGTTAGTAAAATTGGAAATTTGAAAAAGAAACCATTATAATCATTGATAAAACAAACAATTAAAACCTTCATAAAAACTTGGAGGGCGGACTAAAGATTTTGCTGCTGGTTTTTCACTTGTGCAGTTGTGCTAGAAATTGAACTCATGACATGGAGAATTTTATTTCAACAATTGCCACGTGGGCCAATATTGTTAATTATCAAAGGTAACTCATTATAGCTGTATGATTGATACTACTAAAACAACTATACCAGCAGCATAATTTATTAAATAAACACCACTTCCACTTCAAGGTAATTCAGACTGATACCAAATTAGAATATGGACAATTATATTCTCTATCATCATCAATGAATTGACAAATCAAAATCTTATAATCAAAGAGCTTGGTACAAAGAAATTTTGATTTCCAAAAATGAACCAAACAGTAACATTGATATTACTAATCGTCAACCCTACGCTTCTTAAACTTGGCCATCCGTCGTCTCCGTTCTCTTTCCTCCTGCTCTTCTATCAACCTAAGCTGCTCCTCATCCTCCTTTTTAGCAATTAGTGCACTGCGTGCATACAGTACAAAACCATCAGCACCATAAAAAATTGCTTTTTTGCTACTTTATGTGGAGATAAAAGAAACAATATTGAGAAATGTAATCATTAACATTTATAAAGCAATCAATCAAATCTAAATTAAACAAAGTCTGATGCGGCAGGATTTGTAAGAGAATTAATTATAGAACATCAGGATAAAGTAATGAATGCATTAGTCTCAGAATATTAGCAGGAAAATAGTTAGCCAGATTAGACTTACTCTTTATGCAACGAAAAAGTAAGCTGCGACAGAAAAAATAAGCTTTATGCAGTCCACCAATAAATAAAAGGTTGTGCAGTTATGAACATAAATAGATAGAGAATGCCCACTTTTCGAAAGAAATAGAAGAAAGGTTTTTGTTCAAACATAAAGTTTCGTGTTCAACTTAAAAAAACACAGAAGTATGATTGAATAACAAGTAAATATCATAGTATGATTTTAATCTTAAGGAAACCAACCTCCTCTTTTCCTCCCTCATGATTTCATCAAAGCCTGCCTCCATGTTATCATCGTCATCATCTCCAACAAACTTATTGGGGTTGTAACTGCGAAGAATTCGACAAAATGAGCATCATAAAAATCAAAAGTATGAGAAGCAATGTTCAGTGATTAGAAATGACTCACATTCAGAAATCATACAATAATCAATACAGCAACATTAAGCACCACCAGAAAAAAAAAATTATTTCACTAATTACTAGCAGGAATGTTCAATCCAAACACATGAAGAATTCAGGATCTGAAGTCTGAACGTTTTACAGCCAAACCTGACTTTACAGTTAACTCCTTATAAGAATATTCTGATCTACCCCAACTATCCAATATGGGCCAGTCAACAATTCAAAACATTTGTATTCAGTAGTATACAAATGAATTCCTACCTCAGTAACTTATAAGCTTCATCTGATAACGGTAATTTATTGTTTATCAATGAGGACATACATCAATAGTAATTCAAAATTTCATAAGGTGAGAATTGCCAAAACCTTTAAAAGCTCTACTTTGGACATGTCTCTAATCAATGTGTAATCTCAACAGTCTCAACACGCCCCTCTTGCCCAAAACCAGAGACATCTAGAAGGTGAAATTTATGAACTCAACCCTAAAAGCTAACTCGAGTGAGATTACCCTTACGCCGAAGGCCGGACAGCGTGAAGTTACATCTACAGGTAGCCCATTTAAGGGTGGCCCTATAAATGGCTTGAGCTAGGCCCAACTATACCCAAAGCTAGTTCATAAGGTGAGGATTGCCAAAACCTCTAAGTGTTACTTTGTCCAATAGAAAGAGCACAAACAGAAAATCAAGATTATCTACATATGAATAGAAAACTTAAAAAGCTTACTTAAACATTGATCTGATCATATTGCGATAATCCATTCCATCATCCTCATCCTCATCCTCATCAGGATGTCGCTTCCCAACCTTATTCTTTGGACGGTGAACTGGCAAATCTGAACGCTTTGGAATTTGTTTAAGTGGTGGCTTATTTACCTGTCAAGCAGATAAACATATCTCCATAAGAAGCAATGAAAAAAATTGAAGGGGAAAAACTCATCCAGACCTTAACACTATTCACATGTGCTATGAATATAGAATCACACACCTGAGCTCTTGATGATGCCACTGGTTGTTTAGGTACCATTTTTGGTTTATTTTGGTCTCGTGAGTCTTTTCTTTGATCCACGATCTGTTTTGGAGCAGATGAATGCACCTTCGAAGGGAGTGGTTTATTTTGTACACGTACGTCTCTTCTCTGTTCCACGAACTGTTTTGGAGCAGATGAATTCAACTTCGAAGGGAGTGGTTTCTGCACACCATTTACAGACCTTTTCATACCAAGTGTGGATGATTTATTCCCCATGGTACTTGCAGGCATCTTTGAAGGCAACTGTTTTGACACCACTGGCCGGCCTGGTCCAATCCCACTGTTGCTACCAAGCTGTTTTCTAGAATCTACTGATGCCATACCGGACTTATTGGTATCACTTAATTTACAACTGGGCCCTGATTTAGGAACTGAATGACCAGCACCCACAGCAGGTTTCCGGTTCTCACCACTGCCACGAGCAGGCTTGCCGCCATTGATCAAAGGTTGTTTGATCATCCTAGCAACTTGAGCTGGGCGTCCCTCTTAAAAACATACAAAAGCCCTGTATAAGTTTACTTGAATTACAGTGAAATATATTCTAACCCCAACAATCAAAGACCACACAAACACACAACCAAGCAGCAATTTACCTGAATTGTGTACGGATGTATTCCGAGATGGGAGTTCTTTAGCTGGAGCTGGAAGCTCTGCATCATCAGACATAAGAAATGAATAATCTCTAGTGTCCTTGACTGTCTGAGCTTTAATCTTGGTCTGCATGAGCACAACCGTTCATCAGTGGAAGATGCTGATTAAAAAGTTACAAGTTACAAGTTTTTACGAATAGCTACAGTACCTCACTAACTTTGGGTGGCTGTTTATGAGATGAAGGCTTCATTACTCCATTAGACACTTTCTTCACATTTTTGTTCTGCAGAAAAGATTATTATGAGAAAGCTGCATAACTTAAGTACAGGAAACAAAAACATTAAAGAAAATCTAATTGCAGCATATTCCAGTGGAAGTGAAAGCAATGGGTGAATAGCATTGAGCAAAACTAGACAAAGGTATGAACCATGAAAATTCATTTAAGCATCCATCTTACAATATGATGGCCGGCAAAAGCAGAAAAGGAGTCGTAATATATTTAAGCTGATCGATTTGTTTACGTAACTATTGTGCTTTCGTTTATTAGTTTGATTTTAGGGTGCATTAGTGATAGGAAAAGATGTCAGTAGACACAAGATCCAAAGCAGTAAATTTACCGCACATGAGATGCCATTTTAAAAAAATACATAACAACTTGAAATGAAGATCAATAACAGAACTTCACAAGAAAATATTTAAAGAGAATGCAAAATAAAGAGGAAATGAATACATACAACGTGTGACGTGTTAGAGAGCCTAGACTGCAAATGCTGGTTTTCTAACAATGACTTGCTCTCTTGGATTACTCTTGGTGCAATAACTGGTTGAGAAGGGCCAAAAAAGGACCCAAAGCTGCATATAACAAGAAGAAGATTGAGCAAGATACTTTTGAATATTGATAGAGAGCCCAAAGCATGCATTATTATTCAAGAAGTTTCACATGACAAAATCTGCAGCCTTAATTTCAATGTAAGTAAGTTACAGACAGGAAATAGAAAATATCTGAAAAACAAAGAAAAGGATGCAAACTCATTTAAAAGATGGTGGTTTTGTTAATGTCAAGCATATGACTATTTGTATGGTTAAAAGATGGTGGCACAACTCACTTATCATTAGGAAGCTTCTTCTTTGTAGCACTACAATCTTTAAGGGAAGCACTATTCTCCTTCCTTAACTGCTTTCTATGATTTTCTTTCAACTTCTGCCTCAACCCAAGGTATTCTATTTCTTCCTTTGTAGGCTGACGAGGCGGCGCTTCTACGTATTCTTCCCCTTCGTCTTCTTCATATTCATCTTCTTCATATTCATCCCCTTCCTCCTGTTGTTCAGACTCATATCCATCGTAATCATTGAGCTCCTGCAGACAATAATCAGGAGACAAAAACACAGCATCGGTCAGTAAAAAATCGAAGCGGAATACAAAAAAACAATAACAGGAATCTCAATTCTTATAAGTTGAGAATGCTTACATCTCTATCATAGCCCCGCATTGCGATTTCATGTAGAGCTAGACAATCAGCTGTTACAAAATATTAAGAGATTAATTAGCAAGTTAGATCGATCAAAATTCAAAAACCCGTTCTGCTAGTACCACCGACACACAACGAAGTTCAAATTAGGGTTAGCTTGAAAGTTGAAATTCGCAGCCACTGTAACTGACAGTGCTAACATAAAGAGGAAAATCAAATCAAACCCAATACCCCAGCAAAAAAAAGTTGCAAAATTTCATGAAAAATACTGAAATTAGGGTTAAAAGGGGGGAAATTCGCTAGAATTAAAAAATTAAAAATCCATGCTAGATTGATTGATTGTTCACCGAATTGACATAGCAGCGGACTGAATTGAAAGCTCGTGCGGTCAAAAACAATGAAAAAAATCGTATAATCAGATGCAATCGCAGGGAGTGGGAAATTGGGGGAAATTGACGAAAGAGAGAATCAAAATTCGCGTGAATTGAGAGGGTATGGTGAGGAAGTGATTGTGAAGAAGGGGGGAATTGAAGATGGGGAATTGGGGAAGAGAACGCGTACCTTGATTTGATGTGTGGAATTCGCAGCGCGATGTGAATGATGATTGTCGAGATTAGGGCACAAACAAGGGAGAAGAAAGAAGTGGGAGGGGAAGGTCGTTTTTTATTTTATTGTTCCAGAAATTTCCATTCCCCCCAACACTTTCCCACAACGTTCCACAGGTATAAGGGTTACGAGTGTCTTTGGGCCTTTCTACACTGGCCCATTCAGACAAAATAAATAAACAAGATTTATCTGCTGAATCCATTGGGGTAATTAATTAGCTAATTAATTTTTTTTACATCGAAAAGAAAAATTGCGACTTTGGGATCACTGGATCTTCCACTCCCGAACATATGTGTCAAACTCAACTCTTATCACTTGAGTAATCATTTTAGGACAATTAACTAATTAATTGATTAAGCGGGTGAATGGTCAAAGGAAAAAAAACGTGTCATTGTGAAATAAGTTAAGTGGATTGTTTTTAACTTTTTTAAACGGATTGCAGTGTAAAGTAAGTATCACAAAATTAATTTAATTAATTTATTAATTTTATCAAATAAGGTAATTATTATTAATGATTTATCATCGACTTATTATTCTACATTAGAGAGAGTAATAAATGAGTAATAATTACATATTTGATATCTCAAATGTGTAAAAAACATTTAATTGTTCTCGATAGTATGTATGGGTGGATCAGGAGGATGAAGTATTACTATTTTTTTCTTCCTAATCAGCTGTAAAACTAATTTATCACCTTACTGTCAACGTAGTGAACAGTAAGTTAAAGATAGAAGTTGGTCAGATTGTCGACAGAGACATGTAGTTTAACCTACATCAGACTTAGGTCTATGAAAAACCGTAATACGATAGAAGCAAAAGAGAAAACTAACATTGTATTGTTTTCTTGATAATAGAAGGTTATGCGGCTCTCTATATATAGAGACCACATAACACACAAACTTACACAGCAAGCAAGCAACCCTAGCCGCCACATAGGCTGGGATACTAAACAACTAATAACATAACCCTAGCCGCCACATAGGCTGGGTTATTAAACAATTAATAATAATATAAAAACCAATACTAATTATTAATTAACTAAATCAACTATTATCTCTAATACTCCCCCACAAACTGAACCGGGAAGATCAGTCACGGTCAGTTTGGCTCTCAAATCTTGAAACAAATTTGTACGGAGAGGCTTGGTAAGGGCATCAGCCAGCTGATCGGTAGCAGGAATATGCTGCACATGAAGCTGTTTAGCAATGACCTTCTCACAGACAAAAAATAGGTCTAACTCCATATGCTTGGTCCTGGAGTGCTGGACCGGGTTGTGAGAAAGCATGACAGCACTGAGATTATCACACAACAGGGTAGGCGAGGTGATTGTGACCTTGAGCTCTTGTAGAAGGGACTGAAGCCACAATAGATCAGTTGTTTCCTGAGCAAGACTCTGATATTCAGCTTCACAGCTGCTGCGAGCAACCACTGTTTGCTTGCGGGACCACCAAGTAATGAGGTTGGGTCCTAGAAAAATGCAAGCACCAGAAGTAGACCGGCGATCATCTGGATCAGTTGCCCAATCAGCATCACAAAAACCCAACCAGGATAATGGCACAGTGCGGAGAGCAGGTTTGAGATGAAGACCAAAGTGCAGAGTTCCCTTAAGATACCTCAAAATGCGCTTGACTGCTAACCAGTGATTTTCCTTGGGATTGGACATGAACTGACAAACCTTGTTGACAGAGAAGCTGAGTTCTGGGCGAGTTATAGTGATGTACTGAAGAGCATCCACTGTAGAACGATAAAGTGTTGGGTCTCGGAAAGGGTGGTCCCCATCACGTGTGAGCTTGAGACCAGCCACCATGGGAGTAGAAATGGGACTGCAGTCATCCATCTGAGACTTGACAAGCAGATCCTGAATATATTTTCACTGAGAAAGAAGTAGTGAATGATCTGCTTGAAAAACCGTAATACGGTAGAAGCAAAAGAGAAAACTAACGTTGTATCTCGAATGTGTAAAAAACATTTAATTGTTCTCGGTGGTATGTATGGGTGGAGCAGGAGGATGAAGTATTATTATTTTTTTCTTCCTAATCAGCTGTAAAACTAATTTATCGCCTTACTGTCAACGTAGTGAACAGTTAGTTAAAGATAGAAGTTGGTCAGATTGTCGACAGAGACATGTAGTTTAACCTACATCAGACTTAGGTCAAACTATACCAAATTAATTAATTGATTAGACTTAATATTTTTCAAAAATCTATTTAGTTAGAAAGGTTAGGCTAAACAAATTAAAAAGTTTTTAATGTTTAATAAATTGACATATTTAAATAAGTATAATGATATAAGTCCATTTTATTATATTTATAGATTTAGGCCCAGTTTGGAAGAGCTTATTTGAGCTTATCTGACAGCATAAGCTCTTATGTCAGTGTTTGTGAGAGCTTATGCAAACAGCTTATGGTCTGCCATAAGCTATTTCAGCTTATTTTCATAAGCTACTCAGGACAGCTTATTTTTAATTTATTTCAATAAAATTTTACAAATAGCTTATGAATAAGCGCTTATGTCATAAGCGCTTATGACCATAAACGCTTAATTAAGCTGTTTTTCCAAACGGGACCTTAAGCATTTTTGCCGACATAATGACTTAAGCTTATAAGTTTACTTAAAAAATTTGCTTCAAACTTATTTAAATATGTCATTATGAGATATATTTTTTGACTAGTTAGGAGTGACCTAACCACTATTTTGCGACTCTTCTACTATGTGAGTAACACCAGAATCAAGTAAGTGACTCCTCTACTTGGCGAGTGACATCGCCATGTGGTGAACGACTCCTAAATTTGGCGAGTCATTGATCGTGATCTCCTCATCTTGTGGCGACCTCATTTTTATGTGGGTGATAATGCCCTGTTTTGTGCATTCATTATATCTTTGGTGATTCATGCATTATTGACAATTTTAGGGGGTCATGTACCTTCTTGAGTGTGTTATATTTATTTGGGTTATTTTTCGTCAAATTTGTTTTTTTTACAAGCCAAGTTTTGCATTAAAAAATAGTATAATGAGTACTTCAACCCTTAATACAAAGAGAAAAAAAACAAACACAACCAAAACAACAGGAAAAAAAAAACAAAAAAAAAACTAACTCAAACTCAAACAAAAATCCTACAAGCCCCAAACCCAATGTATCTAAACTAGATTGAAAGCACACCCTGCTGTACAATACACGCAGACCACAATGAGGAGGTTCACTTGAATACCATAGACGACTGGTTTTTTACTCTGATTGAAAGAAGATCTAAAATCTATTTCATACATTATTTCACTCAACATGAACAATTTTAAAATAACAGTCCGGATCTTAGAAATTCAACACAACCTCACTTATTATCACATTATCTATTAAAATATGTATAATCATGTTTATCTATTCATAAATAATTATATTTTAAGGTATTTTACTATAGTATCCTATAAGCTTGTTGACAAATTTACGTAGTGATTTTGATGGGTTACTTAGTCTTCTTATAATGGAACAAACTTTTATATTGGCTAACAGGTCGGACCATACTTTTAAAAAGGTCAAACTAAGCTTGGAAAAAAGCATATGACAGGCAACAAGTCAGATTCATGTTTTGAATTTTTTGAAGCATGTCAGACCTATTTATGCAAAACTCGGTCCGACCTAGCCTATTTTCACCTCTAGGTTGGGGCTCACCATTGAGTATTCACAAAAGTTGGAATCACCATCAACCACTTACTTAAGGGACGAAATGTTGTTCATTAAACTATTTGTAACGAACCAAACTACTACATCAACCAACTTGGTTAAGTGAATTGTTATTTGTTAGGAACCATTTGCATAAGAATTCATTAAGCTAGAAATATTATAATCAATTAGATCTATATCAATGTTATTTTGTAAAGGATTTTATACATTCACCTACAACTTTCTTTTCTATCTTGTTAGCCATTTTACAAGGGTTGTGTATTGTTTGGGATCAGGATCATAAACATGTTATTTGTCATACGGATTCCATGGTGGCGCTGTCTTTGATTACCTGGGAGATTTAGTTCCATCGCACTTATGCGTCACTGATGTATGATATTAAGGATTTATGTATAGAGATTGTTTGATTTTGCTTAGCCACACGTTAAGAGACGTGAACGGTTGTGCGAATTTTCTAATCAAGTTCAATAAGCTCTATAACCGTCTTTTAGTTTTTAGGTGTGGGGCTAGATATAATTGAACAATTTGGTAAGCCTTATAGTCACGACGCTCATCTTACAATGAAAAGCAGGTTTATTCCGCAGTAAACCAAAACGAGTAAGCGAGATAGGGTGAGAGTGAAAGTAATTGGATCGAAATGAGCATCTCCTTCACCTCCCCCTACCAGAATAGATATGCGAAGGCATTTCCTTCAAAAGGAGATCGAGAAAATAAAGCTAGGAATGTCTCATCTGCTTCATGCTAATGCTATGAGCGCCTCTTTAAGAACTTGATTAGCTTAGCAATTTTTAAAAGTCATACTAAGCAAATCCAATTAAATATAATCAATTTAAAATTTATTTACTGATAAACAAGTTCGAATTTTATTTTATCTCCGACTCGAACTCACACAAGTCCATGAACATTCTGTCTCTTTCAACCAACCATTTTGTCCAAAATAAGAGTCTCTTTAGTTACTCACATTTTTTCAATTTTTGTTAACAATAAGTGTACTAACATGATTCGTAACACGTGCCATCATGTTTGTGTAATTTTTCGTTAAATAAAAGTGTACTTTTTTAACTAATAAAATTGTTGTTAAAGAAATACTGATAAAAGTATACTTTTATATTTGAAAAAGTGTGTGAAAAAATATGATTTAAATATTGGCTTAATAGCTCCATAGGCCCCTGAAATTGTACCCCGTATGAAAATAAGTCCCTGAATTTTTTTTTCCGATTCCCGGTCCCTAGAAAAATTTGTTTGATCAAAATAAGTCCCTGAGCGTGTATACGCCGGAGAAGACGGTGGTTGACGACGGCGGTCATGGCGGCGCTGCGACCAGGGTGTTGGGCCGGCTTCGTCTCGTCCTCAGGAACTCAGTGGTGGTGGTCTCGTGGGCTGGGTCGTCACAGTTGAAGAGAAAAGGTCAGTTGCAAGTTGATTTCTTCTCGCCGGAATTTATGGAGCTTCTCGGTTTCTTCGTTTTAGCTTTGTTTCTTGCGATTTCTTCGCCCAGATCAGATATATGAAGGTCTGGGAGTGTTTTAAACATGTTATTTCATGGTTTGTGGAAACAATGAGGAGGCAACCACTGTCTTCTCCGGCGTATACACGCTCAGGGACTTATTTTGATCAAACAAATTTTTCTAGGGACCCGGAATCGGGAAAAAAAAATTCAGGAACTTATTTTCATACGGGGTACAATTTCAGGGACATCCAGAGTATTTAAGCCTTAAATATTTTCCCATTAAGAAAAAATGTGTTTAGTGTTCATTGGAGTATGAATAGAGTTGTTTCTGTTTCTATTTCACTAAATTATCAATGATTTTTTTTACAGAATTTTCAATGATTAGAGAACACAGTTTAATTTTCTTTCAATATAATTATTTTAATTCATAATTCTAATTCAAGCACTTACATTCAAGTTGAATCATATTTGAGACAATTTCTTCATATGCGCACAACCGAAAATAAAATATATATAAACATAAACTCTTTTTCATAAGCTATCATGAGTAATTTATGAAAATAAGCTCAAAACAGTTTATGGTATATAGGTCTTAAGTTGTTTGCATAAACTCTCTCAAACATTTGCATGAACGCTTATGCTATCAGATAACCTAAAAAAAACTCTCCCAACGGGTGCTTTTTGTAGCATATAATAATAAGAAAATTGAAAAAAACTAAGGAGTTGCCATCGGCTACAAGTGAAGCAAAATGTAAAACAGATTTATGTGAAGTCTAACACATAAATTACACCCACATGAGAGCTAGAAATATCAATTTGAACCCAACCAATGATATAAAGTTTTTTAAGGCAATATTTATTCTACCATCCGAACAATCCCAGTCACACATGACACAATATATAACATTGCTTCAAAAGTTGGGACCAGCTGCGAGAATCTCTTCTGTGAGGTTGTTGTCACCCTTGCCAATCTTGTAGTTGGTGAAGGTCTCAAAATTGTTCTTGAACAAGCCAGCCAGCTTCAATAGTGTCTCCTGGTAAGCATCTTTGTCTGACCACTGCAATTTCATCAAAAACTCCAACGTTAAAACACCTTGTCAAAGGATAGAAAAACTACAAAAGGTTAAGAACTCTAGTATTTTATACTAACCGTATTCACAGGATCAAGAATTTCTGAAGGAACTCCTTCCACTTCAGTCGGAATCTCAAGTCCAAATATCGGTGTTTTCTGGAACTCTGCCTTCAGGAGGCTTCCAGAGTGAATGGCATCAATAATTTTTCTTGTATATTGTAGTTTGATACGGCTCCCGCTACCATAGCTGCAGTTAGACACAGGAAAGAACAAAGTTAGTTTAATAGCATCTTTGGAACAACTTCTCATTTTCCAGAATCAATTCCAGTGATCAGAAACTACTTCACTCCAGAATTGATTTTAGCTTTAAAATCATAAGTTTTGTAGGGTGAAATAGTAATAGGGTGAAACATGACAGCAACTAAAACTATACCTGCCACCAGACCAACCAGTGTTAACCAGCCACCCAGTAGCACCATGTTGCTCCATCTTTTCAGCAAGCATTGCAGCATACTTTGTAGGGTGTAGCATTATAAATGCTGCACCAAAACAAGCTGAAAATGTTGCCTGTGGCTCCTTTATACCATCCTCTGTGCCAGCCACCTACAATTATGAAATATTCAAAAGAGGATGAGAATTCCAAAAGAACCAACATTAGTAAAATTATAAACTTGGGAGGGTAGTTACTGTGAAACATTACCAAAGCAGTATATCCACTGATGAAATGATACATGGTCTGCGCCAGGTTTAGCTTACTAACGGGTGGGAGCACACCGAATGCGTCACATGCCAAAAGTATGACATTCGTTGGGTGAGGGCCAACACATGGTAACTTGGCATTTGGAATGTACTCAATCGGATAAGCTGCGCGAGTATTTTCTGCAATAAAAAATCATCAAGTATATAATTATCAGCAGGGGTTTCTTGTAATGGATGATCACAAACTAGGTCTACATGATGCACCCCATTAATCTACATTAATCATGGTCCACCTTCATCCTGAAAGACTAAATGATATTCAAATCAAAATTCATGAATCAGCAGCTGGAAGGTTTGACAATAGAGTTTTGACTTGTTTTTATGTCAAATGGTTGTTTCTTTATTCAAATCCACCCTTATCCCTTACTGAATAATGGGAGGTTTATATATTAAAAGTGACCTCTCACAATAATAGATTAATTGTTGCTTATCAAGATCATTTTGCAAGGACGTACGGTACGGAGTCAACCGTTCATTGGCAAGACCAAGTCACAGCTTAGTCCCTCTTGCTGTCAGCTACTAAGCAAATAATTTAATTGAAAACATCCAACTCATTACACAATCAGAATTGGGGTCAACCACTAAACAAGAGAAAAAAAACCATTTGTTACCTGTAACTGACTTGTCAGAGTAATCAACCTCTCGAGTATGCTCATCAAACACCACGTTTTCCAACACTGGCAAATCAAGTGAAAGAAAAAAGAAATTCAACATACATTTCTTAATAGGAAGAGATCAAATCAAATAAATTAAAATTAGTCAAAGATAAATGAATACCTGTACCAAACCTAATTGCATTCCAGATGTCAGGCTCTTTCTCCCGTGAGAGATCAATGCATTTTGCATAGCAACCACCTTCAATGTTGGAGACACCCTTATCACTCCAACAGTGTTCATCATCTCCAATTAAATACCTATTGTGGTCAGTAGAGAGAGTGGTCTTTCCAGTACCTAAAACAAAATCAAAGAAGAAGAAAAAGAAAAGGGATCCATTAGGAAAATGAAGACACAAGCCAGAACTAATTTCCATGGCTAAGTACATCCAGGAGAATTGAGTATGGCCACACATAGGGAGTAAAGAGGGGAAGGAAGGAACATATCAGGGGCAGCTGCACATGATTTCGATTTGATCCGATGCTAATACTATACCTGAGAGTCCAAAGAAGAGTGCAACATCCCCATCTTTTCCCATATTGCAGCCCGAGTGCAAGGAGAGGATTTTGCGCTTAGGCATGAGATAATGCATAACACCAAAAAGACCTTTCTTCATTTCCCCGGCGTACTGTGTGCCGAGGATGACCATTTCCCTCCTAGCGAGATTAAGATCTACGCTAGTGGAGGATGTCATGTAGTGAGTAAAACGATTACACGGGAACTGTCCAGCATTGTAAATAGTGAAGTCCGGAGTACCAAAATTCTCCAGCTCTTCAGGAGTGGGTCGGATGCACCTGTCATCCACCCAGTTATCCACTTTGTACACTAATCTAAACTAATCACACACATTTTATGGGGGGAACACCTTTTCCTCAAGGGATGTATCATGTATGTATATGTTATGCACAATATATGTGTATGAATGTAAATTGAGGCTATCAACGATAGGGCACTTATCTGGCATGGCTTATACCTTTTTTGTCTGGAAGGAACAAGAGAGAAACAAGTAGTAAATTGTTTTCTAGTTTTGACTTACATGTTGTGCATGAACAAGGAATGGTAAGCTCTTGCAGCTACAATCCTGACTTTGATTCTGTTCTCTGGATCCCAATTCAAGAATTGGTCATTGACGAAGACCTGCAAATTGCAAAACATTTAGTATTACTATTACTTTGAACATTACTTGTTGGAACTTCCATCCAGATCAGATTAGATATGATATTATCAGATTGTTTAAACAAAGAACTGATAGCTCAGAAACTCTCATCTACATCAGGGCTTATCAGGGCAGGGCAGGATGATTCAGATGGATACAGTCATGCCAATTCAGTCATCATAAATACTTGTTTTTTAACATTAGTTTAACATAGTATAAATTTGATTCTTTCAAAAACTTCATTGCAGAAGTGATTGTTTTGGTCAAATTTATTAAAGTTATCAACTGGATAATTCAAACCTATCCAACTGGATTGGATTAGTTGGAATTAAAAAGAAGAGCTCATTGGAATTCAAATAAATTTAGTCAACTAATTTAACTTTATCCAAAACCAAACTAACCCAACTCAGCACCCCTCTAATTATAAAAATGAAGTAAATTACAAGTTCTCTTTGGATGTCAAAATTAAAGTCGTAATACTCCATCAAAATAAAAATTGAGGTGACAATTTACTACTATTTAAAAGATGGGGATTTTTTCAGTGGTGTGTGATTTTTTAATTGAAATGAGAGGCAGACAATGAAGAAATTGTAGTGTTTCGTGGGGGCGGATAGAATTACTGACAGGAATGAACAGCTAGATGCTTTACTAACGGAGGAAATCAATTAACTCGCGGGAATTTGGTTTGGCACCCCACCTATTGGGTTTCGCACCCCACTTTATTAAAAACGGGAATTTAAATTCCGATTTTAATACGAAAAAAACGGAAATTAAAAAACCGTTATGTATTTTAGCATATGTGGCACATTTTCAACCGTTCATTGCATATAAAAAACAAATCGGAATTTTAAATTCCGTTTTGAAAACGGAAATTAAATTTCCGTATTGAATACATGGGGTGCCAAACCCAATAGGTGGGGTGCCAAACCCAAAATCCTTAACTCGCTCAAAAGTCACAACACACACATAAAAAGACAGGGCACAACAGAGCACACCACCAAAGGCATTGGTGCTCTATACTGTGAATGGAAAAGCATATATCCTAATTCCTTCCTTCATGAAACCTGCGGCTGAGGAATAATGATTTCCTGACCAAACACCCAGAACCAACATGGAACCACGTACATCTTCTATCTCTTTAACAGGATGATGAAAAAAACAAAACATATCCATATCCTATCCATGCTAAATACAAAGCAAATTGATTCCAAGCAAATGACACACGCACACACTGCGACAGTGTCGTGTTACCAAAGAGATCAGAAGATTTTTCACCCACTTGGACAAAACGACAACACACGCACCATCCCCATGTCACCAGAGTAATGATATATACACACCTCCTTATTTATACACTTCATTTTCACCTATTTTTATTTCTATCTCTCTCCTCTTATCATCTATCACATCTTATATTTTCTCTCTCTTACTTTTTCTTTTCTTTCTATCTCTCTCCTCATCCACCTCTATCCACCTCATTTAGAGGTGTGAACAAATAATTATTGCATGTCACCATCTTATCAGCCTAGGATTATTAGATACACTCATTATCATAGACTTTTAGTTAAAAATCTTAATAAATATTTTAATTTTTTATACAAAAAGTGCATTACCTCAACTTTTTGTTAACCATAGAAAATAAGATTTATTTATTTATTTTCGGACGGTATTTGACAGCAGCTAGAAACTATAAGATTAATTCTCTCGAGGCTCATAAATCATATTAAAAAGAAAGAATATTGATATGATGAAAGAAGAGAATATATACCTTGTCCAAAGAGTTCAAGTAATCAACAGCTCTTTCTCTGTTCACCAAGAATGTTTGTTCATCCATCTCAATGTTAGGGGAACCCCTGCATAGTTTTTAGCAATACCACCATAAGCACAGATAAATACAAAAATTGAAAAAAAACAAGTCAAAAAAAAATTTAATTGATCATACGTAAGAAAATTTGTACTTACTTTCCCCACCAAAGATCATCTTCAGTAACAGCATCCCTAACGACACGCTTGTCTCTAGGAGAACGACCCGTCTTAGCACCAGAAAGCGTTGCCAACGCCCCTGTCGAGGTCACGAACGATCCTTTCTCATACCTGATCGCCTGCTCATAAAGCTCTGCACCAAATCCAAAACCACCACACAAAAACCACATGAATTCTGGTAAATTCCATTTTGATGATCTCATTAAGTAACGGTTTGGTTTTCAGTTTGAAAGTGTTTTAAACAAAGTAAGTCCAAAGCCGCTTTCACATTAGGATATTAGAATGTGTGATCTCGAATTCCAATCCTTCAAACAGACATCTAAACTGAATACCGGACACAGCCTTAATCAATGATCAATTAGATACAAAATCATAAATTAAAAGAGTTACCAGCTGGGGAGAGATTGTAGAGAACATGGGTGAATTTGAGAGCACTGTCACTGACGGCAATGGTGGGAGCAATGTGATGGTGCGACACTTGATGAATAGTCTTCGGGTTTTCCAACTTCTTAGCCGGGTCTCCCTTCACCACTTTCGGTCCAGTTTCTCTCGTCAGTGACGCCAACGACGCACTGTGTTCAACCAAATCGTGGTTACTTACACAGTTATCAACAAAATAATTTAATTCATGATAAATTTCTTTAAAATATGAATTAAATTGAATTTAAAGTTCTTGCATGCATCTGCTAACGTGTAGTTGTCTAAGAAGATATATCATCAAACCATTTTACACCGTTCGATCCATCTCACTTACTTAGTCAAGCGTCACATATACACATACATAACACGTGGGTCTAGTGGGCCCCACAACCTTTTTCTGTTCACTTTCTTTCAAAAAAACGGATTTTCATCTTGTCTTGACTAATTCATTTCCATCCATTATATATAATGTTTATATTTTATTTTTTTCATGGGAAAATAAATTTTTTGTTTAGGTTAATATAATGTGTATTTAGGTATCAAAATTTTAAAACAATTCATATCGCTAGTTTTTTTTCCCATAGTGTAGGATGTTTTATCTTTGTAGAAATCCTGTTCAAAAAAAATCTTTGTAGAAATCGATCGATCCGTTCACATGCAGCATGTCCACCAGCTCCTACCAAATGTGCCGGAAAAATGAAAAGACACGTGGATTACCTGATGGATTGAAGTTGTTGTTGCTGGCGTTCAGGATCGGAGGTGAAAGGAGTTTGAGTCCCGGAGATCGGTGTGCCGGGAGCAGATTTCTTCTTCTGCAGCGAGTGAAGCTCGTCAATGGTGTTAGCTTTCACGGTCGGAACGCTGTCGTCGTGACAAATCCCGTTCTTCTGAGTATGAATAGACGGAAGCCCATTCGTCGCAATCCCGTTTCCATTCTCTTCTCCCATCTTTTCTTTTCTCTGCAAAAACACATGAAATGAAATGAATCAATGTAATTTACACGTAAAAAAATGTGAAGCAAATGAAACAAGAGCTAGCTAGCTTCGTTTAAGATTAAAGAAACGGTTACGATAATTGGTAATTAAAGTTCATGCATGGATCAAAGGAATTACGAACCAGAAGAATTGCCGCTAATTGCTAGCTGCTAGGGAAATGAAGAAGAAATGAAATGAATCGAAGGTGGGTGGTGTTTGTTTTGAGTTATACGGGGAAGACTAAATGGTGATGAGAGATTTGCGATGGTGCGATTCGGTTTTATAGGGACGTCCAAAGTTAAATGGAGTAAAAGGCTTAACCGTGGTTAAATGTAACCATGGTTAAATCCTATCCCTTGCACACTCAGCGGTCAAGCCTCTTAAGGAGAAAAATTCATAGGGACTCCTTATATTGGGGACGCACTAAAAGAAACATTTATGAAGGGAAACTGATCCTCTGCTTCTCTTATCCACAGTACCAAACACTCGTTTTGCCACATAATATGTGATTTTGTTTTTCGAAAAGTGGAAAGTTTTTTTGGCTTAAATATTAAAAAGTGTCAAGTTATTTAATTATGATTTATCCAACCTAAGGGTTTGGTGGACATATATATGATATGATAGTGCTATTTTATCTTGTTGCAATCCATTGTTTGTTTCGCAAGCGGGATATGATATATAATACAATCATGTTCTTATCATATCTTGTCCATCATGTATAAATTTTATGTTGAGAAGGAGCTGAGTTAGAATTTATCCTAACAATATAAGATAACAACTTTTCATTCTTTTTCAGTACCATAACCCGAACTAAATTATAATTTATTACTTATAAATGAAAAATATCAATTTTAATAATTTATGATGATAAAAATATAATCTAGTTATTCAAAAACACTAAAATAGACTACTCACTTATACATATAGATATTCATAATAAATATGGATTAAGTTTCTCGCATTATAAGCAACTTAAAACTATTTATGTACTTATATAATTATTTATAATTTAAATATTGACTGATTTTAAAAATGAAAGAACATTAATAAAAAAATTATTTTATTATTTATCACATGCTACTATTATATTACAATCAATTGGCTATTTATATATTTTAAATTTAAATAGACCAATTACTAAAAATTAATTTATTATAATTAATATTTAAACATATAAAAACTCATTTATATAAATTAAAAAACAAAATAATAATTACTTTCAAAAATTATTAATTTAGAAAAAATAAATCTTTCAAATATTTTATTTATTGTTTATATTATATCTTATCATCTATCATGTTCACCTCAAATATAATATATATGGTATAAGAGTCTATCCCGCTTTTATCATATTCTGACCATCAAACGGACCCATAATAGATTATAGAAAAAAAACATAAAGTCAAAAACTTTATCAAATGAAAAACATTTTTAAATAAAATGTTGTATTAAATATTTTGTAGGATAAAGTTTGACTTTAGTTCTCATAAAATTATTATTAATTTTATTTTAGTAATTAATTTTTAAATTATTTCAGGTTTATCCTTATTTGTTAAATTAATCTCAATTTAATCCCTCCCCGAAAAAAATTCTCAATTTAATCCTAATATGTTTCTTTATTACTTATTGAGGAATTTAGTAAATCAACATATGGTTTAAGATCGTTTCAAAAAGCAACATGTGTTTTAGATAACTCTAATTGACAAGTGATGAGGTGTCAATGTGTCATGAACATAGTTTAGTTCCATATTTTTTATAATGTTTGGTTCATCCTAATGACGAAATTTAAACTATTCCATAAACTAAACGTGTAAACGGTGCAGAATTTTCAGAATCAAATATATTAACAAAATTATGTACATTGAATATTTACTTTATTCTGTTTTTTTTTAGTAACAACTTCCAAAATTTTATTTTACTCATGTACAATGTAACATATGATAAAAAAAATCATTTTTATAGTTATAAATATTAATTGAATAACTATTGCAAAAAACAATTAATTGAATAACGTTCAAAAAAATATATTAATTTAATAACTCTTTCCAAAAGTGAGAATTTTTCTTTGGTTGGCGTTCCACGATGCTCTTCATGTAAATTCGAACAGGTTTAAATGCGAGTTGACGACGTTTGAAGCTTGTACCCGATGCTTGCACGACAAGGAGGATTGCTTCCATTGCCTTCGGAACTGCCCCTGTTCCAAAGAGTTATGGGTTAGACTCGGGGCTTGGACCTGGAGGAACTTCATGATGATGAATTTAAGCAATTGGATTGTGTCTTAAGCCGCGACGCCAACGCAGTAAAGTTTGTTGCCGACTTGTGGAGCCACTACTAGAAATTCGCTGTTTAGCGACGGATTTAGCGACAAAAATATTTCAGTCACTAATAGCGACCGACTTTGCGACGGAATCCATGATATTTTGGTCAAACTCCAAGTTTGACTTACTAGCGACCGATTTAGCGACTGAAATATTAGCGACCGAAATTTCCGTCACTAAAAAGTAAAATAAACATAATAAAGTAAAGTAGTGACTGAATTAGCGACGGATTATTTAGCGACCGACATATCCGTCGCTAGTAGCGACCGATTTACCAACGAAAATATTAGCGACTGAAATTTCCGTCGCTAAAGAAGTAGAATAAAAATAACAATGCAAAGTTGAGACCGATTTAGCGACCGAAATGATAGCGACCGAAACTTTCGTCGCTAAAACGTAGAATAAAAATACCAATGCAAAGTAGCGACCAATTTAGCGACCGGAATTTCCGTCGCTAAGAAGTAGAATTAAAATACCAAGCAAAATAGCGACCGATTTAGCGACGGATATGTTAGCGACCGCTATATCCGTCGCTATTCTATGAAAAACATAAACTTAAGTGTGTTAAAACTCTGAAACCCAATCTAATTCCCAAACACCTCTCGATTCTCTCTCACACGAAACCCTACCGCCACTGCAACGAGCTCGACCTTGTGGAGGAGATCGTCGTCGCTCCTACCGATCTCGAACTCACTCCTCTCTTTGATTTCACACCTCCGTCAAGACATCTATGTTCGCGACCACCATACTCTCCGTGGCATCGTCCTTCGTCTTGTCGTTCTCCGTGGCGTCGTCTCCCATCGTACCACTGCTCTACATCACGCCGTTCTCTATCATGTCGTTACCGTTCTCCGTCGTTGTATCTTGTATGCATTTTTTGCTCTCTCTCTCTCTATCTCTCGCTCTCTGACAGGTTCTCTTTATTTCTTTGTTAGGGTTTCAAGTGAGCAATGTTGAAGATGCTCCGAGTGAGGGCAAGTTTGGCACGTCTCCTTCAATCTGGGTCTTTACTACTTTATTTGTGTGATCATATTCTTTTTTTGAGAGGTAATTTTTCACTTTCAGCAATGTTTTATATACTTATTTACACAAGATCTGTTGTTAAATGTTTGAGTTTGTTGAATGGGCTTCTAATTGAATTTAGTGATTAAAGTAATTGAGGCTTTGGCTTACTATTTTCCAACTGGTTAAGACTCAAGTTTGTTTTTTCAGCTTTGTTGTAATCTTTTCAAGGTTAAAGAAAATGGCATCCCCTGGAATAGTACATGAACCCCTGCCTTTCATTTTTTTTAGTTTTCATGTAAAAAGAGAAGAAGAAAAAAGCATGACGTGGATTCATGCATAGACTATTGACCTCTACAAGTTTTCTGGAGGAATATGCTTCTGATTCGAGGCCCCAGAGTAAGAGAGCTGCCCAATTAAGATAAGTTGGGATATGCGGTTATGAGAAGTTTGTATTAGCTTTAACTTATGGTAGTATTGCAACTGATATAAGTACTTAATTTAGCTCGGCATTTGTCTCTTGAAACTTTTGTTTCGGTGCATGGGATATCTCGAGTTTCCATAAGTCTCACTACCCTTCTTTAGTTTGGCTTCACTCCTACATTTCCACTATTGATAGCACATTGAGAATTTGGAAAGCTCCTTAATTTAGCAATGTATTGTCTAACTGACATGTTTCCTTATTGTAATAGAAGAAACCCCAATTCTTATGTGTATTTTAGTACTCCGGGAAGTATTTGCCCAACGATTGCGTTATAAACACTTCCCTAGGTGACTGATTGCTACTAGCTAGTCTCTAATATCTCCAAGTGCAAGTAGTACAAGTTCACTTTTGAGTTTTTATTTGTCTATCCCATAGTTTTAGATATTTTCTCAATCTCCTTTAACCACAATTTTGTTGCTTTAGGATCAGATGGTTTATGCACTCTTCCGATGGCTTGAGTGGTGGCAGTAGCCATGTCCCTTGCAATAATTAATGAAGCATATATACTTGTTTTTATATTCAGGTTCAGAGAATGGGACATTGGGCTGGGATTTGAGGGTTCATATAGCTCTTTAGGTGTAGCAAGAGACATTGAGTATCTTCATGATGGGGTAAGGTACAATGTGATCTGCACTGAGATAATTCTGTTGTCTTCATCTAGTAATGATTGTATATGTTGTCAATTCAGGAAGTTCCTCCTGTAATCCATCGAGATATCAAATCTTCCAATATTCTTTTGGATCAGTCCATACGAGCTGGTAAGCTCTCTCCCTCTACTAGCCTTACTAAAGATATTGGATTTGATAATATTTTATTTGGGTGATATTTCATATGGAGTGGTATCTCATTAATTACAAGGGACAAGCAAGATCTGTTGGAAAGGAAGATATTAGAGCAATTACAAGGGACGCTCTTCGGTAATTGATTGAAACTTCAATGATTAGTTTCGGTGTGCTCATACTTGAAATTATACTGGAAATAACTTTTTTTAGCAGTATATAAAATTTGTTCTTCTGCCATGTATCAGTCGCTGAAGCTTCTATTAGATTTGTTGTTTCAGTATCTTCACAATATACAAGTAGAGAAACTCCTGCCATTTTTGTAGTAGTGTTTCTAATTTCTAGTTTCTAGTAAACTTAAGGTGAACCTGCCCTGCCACCCACTAATTTTGGACTTAAACTACTTATCTATTGCTAGTTTCTAATTATTTTGATAAGCACTAACTTAGTGAGTTTGGTTAAAAGGAAAAATAGGGGACCATGCATATAGTCTTCAATGTTGAGATAAGTTCTATTTTTCCTCTAAACTATGCCTCTTTTTTGATATAATACTGCTTGTGTTTACAGGTTTTGGGTGGATGAGAGTATGAATGCAACAACCACCAAGGCCAACCACAAATCAAGAGGAGTCAGAGACTTGGGAGGATCTTGAAGAATTATTAAAACTTTACCACACTTTGTTTCTATGTTTAATGTAATAGACTATTTTGCAACTACTAGACTAGTTTAAGTAGTGCATGGTATACTTTTTGTGATGATTCGGTGATGAAGGTGGATATATTAAAATTGAGTGTTTTATTGTTTCCAAACATTTTGATGATTTTGGTTATTACAGGTTTGATGTGAAATTCATATTTCTGTCAAAAAAAAAATCCGTCGCAATAATTGATTAATTTTATATCTATTTCCATCACTGAACTCATCACTAACTTCCTGAACCCGTCGCTAAATCTGTCGCTATATTATGGCTGAAACCGTCGCTAAATCGGTCGCTAAGTCGGTCGCTAAATTTAGCGACGAGTGTTATACCAACCAACGAATTTCAGTCGCTAAATCGGTCGCTAACAGGTTTAGCGACCGATTTAGCCCATTTAGCGACCGATTTGGTCGGTCGCTACAAGACTGTTTTCTAGTAGTGAACGTCTGGAAATGGTGCAACTACATGATTTTGGATCCGCATTCTGGAAGTTGAACAACGCTGCATCATTCATGTGTTGGTTGCTCCGACAACAGTAATGCAATCTCTTATTTCGGCAAGCCAAGCAATGTTATGAACATATAAGCGGTCTCAAAAAGGAATGTGGTCCCCATCACATCAACATGTTGGAAAGGAGAAAGAGCCATAGAGACTCGAAGAAGAAGTGTAATAAATATCTTCAACTTCAACTGCAATAGTAACAAAATCTAAGCATAGTCCAAAAGTAACCTCAGCCATGAGGTACCTTCTCATAAACCCTATGAACTAATTTATGAGTTCATATTCTTGAAGAATTTCTATAATTATTAAAAAGAAAAGAAATGAAGAACGATGAAGTTCATTTTCATTAAAGAGTTGGCATACGAAGGCAATAAAAAACGTGGTCATTCAAATATCAATAGAATTATAGTACATTTCTTTGAGAAGGTGAGTTCACATCTTGACATGAAACTAAAGTTCGATTGATTCATTCACAAATTACCTCGTTAAACTACCCTCATTTTGGAAGCGCCTTTTTTCTTGAAGCGCTTCTCGGAGTGAAACAACGCCACATATTCTCTTGAAGAAGTGTAATCTCCCATTGATTCTTTCGTGAGGTGCTTCTCCATGTTAATCGCCATATATTCTTTATTGAAAGAGAACAAGTTCTTTTACCTTGTCCTTTAAAGAATTTGTGCCTAAAGAGGTCACAATCTCGTTCTGGGAGCATTTAACCTTTAGTTTTGCAACCTTTTGTTTTAAAGCCTTGAGCTCACAGTTCAAGGCTTCCGTTTTTTAGAGCTTCAGCTCTCAATCTCCTCAACCTTATGCTTCAAATTCTTGTTGCCTTTGGCATATTTGAAGACCTTCTTTGCATTCTTAGAGTCCTGCCTTCAAGTTCTTTCCCCTTCCTTCAGGATCTGACAAGGAATTCTCTTCAAATGATGTCTTGTCCTTAACAATCCTAGCATTTTTAGTAACAAGCCAATCTAGAGCTTTTCTCATACAATTTTCTTTATGTTGGGAGAAAGGACTTTTTAGGGCGCGCAGATTCCCTTGACTAGCGACAACTAGAATTGAAATGTTAACAAATGCTCAAATTTTCCTCATGCACATCATTGACGTACGTAGCTAGGGCATTCAGCCTACCACAACCACGTGAAGATCGGATGAGCGCGTTGTTCAATTTATTTATGAACTGTGACTGTTGAGTTAAACTGGTAATGAAGTTCAATAGAAAGTAATATTTTCCAAGCCTGACATAACCAACTCGCATGAAATGCTTGGTGACTAAAAATTACCGAATAAACCGAAACCTATGGCTTTTATATTTTTAGTTTGATTACAGCTCCGTCCAAGATAATTTTAGTTGAGTTGAGGATATCCACTTCTATTAGAGTTGCTTTTCCAAAAAATATTTATTCTCCATACATAAAATTTAATTAAACTCGACGTGATCATTTATGCTTTTACAAAAATCAAACATGTATCACATAACCAATTACCCTTACGGGCAATTGGGCCTTAAGTAACTTATGGTTATATATAATGCTATATAGATGATGCAAAAAGAAAAGTAATGAAGAACATAATAAAGTAAAGATTTACATATCCAGGTGAATGGAGGAGTTTGAAACCGGGGGAGGAGATATGTGGTAGAGGACGCGTCGTGAGTTGTGATTCACTCGCTTTTCTTTTCTTTCCTTTTCATGGTTCGCTTTCAATTCACCCTTAATTCTCGTGACGTTGATGCATGTTCCCATTTTCCACTCAATTACGCTGTTGTCGGTATGGCTAGAATTTGTTCCATACAGGGGAGGTTACATTTACATATCTTCTTGGAGCAATAAACAAACAACTTCCAATAGCTAGCTTAGGTTACACTTTATATGTTCACGGCATGGTGTGAGGGTGAGATAGATAGAGTTCCAAGCTTGGTGGGTGGGTTGGGTTGTCATTTTATTGTTAAAGCTAGCTAGCGTATTGGTTTTAGAAACAGACACTTAAATTAACAATTTCGAGTTGCGCTATAATTCTATATATCATCACCTTAATTTTTTTTTTTGGAATTATCTACTTATAATCCTCTATATGTTTAGTCACTAAATTTAGGTCATTGTGTGAAAGACTTGCTACTTTACAGTAGTATGATAGATTTGAACCCTACTCATTAATTATCATCATCACCAATATGCTTATAAAAAAAGTATATCACCAATAACTATATATATACATATATATATGTATGAAAATTTCTTCTAAACTTTTCACTGTAAAAGACACAAACAAATACATCAGTACCTGGGGCGAGTTAATAGGTACATTGGACTTTGTTACAAGATACTGAATGTGCGTCAATTTGGCTGTAAAGGAATTACTCTATCAAAATGTTTGAGACTTCCAGCTCAAAATAGGACAAAATCCAACATATACAATATCCGCCTAGGGCCTACCGCTCCAAACAAAACAATAATACGCTGCAAGAGTTAAATTAGTCCCTAAAAGTGTTAGACTCTCTTTAGAACTAAGCAGGGGCATAGCTAGGATTTGCACGTCGGGGGGCTATAGATCAAACAAATGATTTATATATGCATGCTTGATAAAATTTAAAAAAATTATAGTAGACAAAAATAATGTAAAATTGCTTTTGTCGACTATCATTTTGCCTTAGCGTGATTTTTATTGTGTATCCAAACATTCACAATTATTAAAAAGAATTTTTTTCCTCGTGAATTCAGAGTATGTTTGGATACGAATCACATTTTTCGTTAAGTATGTTAAGGGAGAAAAATGTACCTTAATATGTTTTTATCTTTTTTAAAAAAGTCATGTAAACGTAATAAAGTATGTTATGAGTGTGAAAACGCAATTAATGAAAATGTAAAAATGTGATACCTTTTCTATTTCACTTTTGTCTTGAAACACAAGAATTACAAAACTTTTCACGTAGAAATCTAATATTTTATACATTTTATCAAATAAAATTTTTTCAATTGATATTTATTATAAATAAAAGAAATATATAATTAGTTTGAGTATAAAAGATACCAACAAAAACTGTGTTTGTTATCTAAAAAAATAATAGAAAATAACACATAATAATTAGTATGAAATATTTATCATAATGATCAATTATGTTAATATTTGAATGTATAAATAACTTAAAACGTCATTTAAAATTCAAGAGTTGTACCTAGTATAATGGTTGTTCACTCTCACAATATTGTTTTGGGATTGGGTTCGACTCCCATTCAATTAGTTGTCAATATTTTTTTTCGTTAAAAAAAACATATAACAGGGAAATCAAGATTCGAACACGGGACTCATTGATTGAAGGCAATAAAGATTACCACTGGACTACCAAGTGACTTTTGATTCTTACTAACTTTTATTTTATATTATTATTTCTATCGGTGCTAGAAATTTTTTTACATAGTATCACTATGAAAATTTAAAATTCCCGGGGGTGCGGAGCACCGGTAAGCCACCCCGGTGGCTCCGCCCCTGGAACTAAGAAATACTCTTGCGGTCTTAAATTATGTAAAATGTTAGTCAAACTAGTCTTTATGGTAAGATGAAACGTCGGTTGCATTTCACACAATCAAGGACAGTTGGAGTATTTTCTTCTTCTATGGACGACCTTGTCAATGTTTAACACTTTTAGGGACCAACTTTGACCATTCACTCAAACAATAGGATCGATAACATGGGCATATTTTAGGAAGCTTGGAATTGGAAGGTTCCTTGTGGTGGGAGGCTTCTAATGTCCACCACTAATTAAATCATGTCCGCTGAAATTTGTATGTACATATAATCAAGGGAAAAAAATTATTACTGGATTATTGAGTTGTTTAGCACATAAGTTAAATCATGAAAAAATAAATTATGACTCCTTAAATGTCATTTTGGGTGTTATTGCATATTCAGAAATAAAAGATCAAATATGCTCTAATTCAGTTGTATCATATTGGGTTAACGCATAACTAAGTAGGCTTTTTTTGGATTGAACATGGCTAGCTCAGCATGATCTTGTAGCCCATATCATAGAGTCCTTGTTCTGTTGACTACGGGTCTACGGCCTGGCCTTTTGTCACCAGTCTATTTGAATGGCCCAATCAATTAAAGTTTCGAACCCACTTGTTCGAAACTTCTATAGGACTATTTGTGGATTTTTTATCAAAGGACTCTGTTTGGTGTACCTAATATAAGGCTAAGCAATTGGGTTTTCATAAATTGTCATAACTTGGACATGACATAATGAATAAATGACCCAATGCTTATATAGCTGATCCCAACCATGTATGTTGAAGATTATATTGGTAACTACTAGTTTTCAATAATCCAATTTTAATATATCCACTTCTGATGGCAGTGACCATATAAGCAAATATATATAACAGTATAGAATTATTTTTACATATTTTAGTATTATTTGTACTCTCATTTTTAAAATTAAAAAAATTAGAGGTGAAAATAGTAAAAGAAACAAAGAAGAGCAAGAAGCAATCACCCAACTAATTTTGAAGGCAATGAAAATATGAAATAGTCATGTGGACCTAAAAAGCAGTGATTAGGTAAAGGCATAACAGATAGGGGATGATGGTGAAAACTTTAAATTATTTTTTAGGTGTAAATTGTGATTTGTAATTTTTGTAAAATAGTCATCAATTACCCAAAAAAAAAACTGCACCTTCTGTTCTTTCTTACATCTATTTATCCCGAAGTTGTCTAAATATGAGAGTAATTTTAATCAATTATAGATGGATCAATAGAATTAAGGTAAGTGACTAACCAATTTTGTAATTTTTTCTTTATTTTCAATTAATATTCTTATTAGTCCACTTGGTGGTTAAATCATTCCATGAGTGCTTTAGACAACCCAATGACAAAGGGGGAAGGGACGCTGTGCTACTCCCAAAGTATTGTACCAAGCTTTTCAATATTATTTTACGTATGTTAAAGATCTAGATAAATTATTGCATGCTTGTCATATTCTTTAAGATAATGTTGGCTCTTAGTTCAAATTTTTGTCTTTGCCACTATGACAAACTTATCTATCCCACTTTACTTTGTATTTTCCTCTCTCTTCCTGTCTCATCCGTTTCATCCATCTCACAAATGACATTTCTCAAACTTGAAAGAAACCTACCTCAAAAAGTAGTCTCTGAAAACACCATCAAATTAAATAGCCTCTCATTATCTCATGATTTTGGATCTCATCAGCTGAACATGATTTGTCTTGTTAAAGTAAAACCGAGTTCGGTTATTTGCTGACGAAGAAATAGCCTATCCCAACACCTGTTATCTATCTGTATGTACCGTCCTCATAGGGAAACAATTTATCATGTGTACGTATAAGCTAAGTAAGAATGTGCCTTTATTTATTGGGATCTACATAATATTAATTAGAAAATTTGAGATGCACAAGAATAAGCACAAATACAAAGTAAAGGCACCCCCACCCACTCATGAGCACCACTTAAAAGGGTCCCAAAAGTGAACGTAAATTAAGGAATTCAATTCCTCAGTATCCCAAAAGGTGAAAGAAACGGCCCCTGCTCCACCCAAAAGATTAATACTCCCTCCGTCCCTAATTATAAGTTAAAGTTGAGACTTATGTTTTGTCACTAAATATAAGCTAAAGTTGTAAAAGCTAATATTTCTTTCCATATTTATCCTTGCATTTATTGGTAGTGGAGCACTATTATTAGCATTATAATGATTAAAAAGTGCTATCTTAAATAGGGGTAGACATGGAAAGTTGTACCTTTTTTTTAAAACCAATGCATCAATTAAAACTTTCTTAATAATCGTGATTTTTACAACTTTAACTTATAATTAGGGACAGAGGGAGTATTATGACTCTGTTGAAAGGGACATCTCCGGTAAAATCTATGGTGTCACCCTTAAAAAGGGGTTCACCCATGCCCTCATTGAAAAAACTTTCATAAAAAGGAGGACACTGAATACCTCTTTAATTTCCACCATTGATATAATATTTATAAAATTGAATGGTTGAGATTGAATCAACAAATTGACCAAAATACCCAACTTCTTCACTTCAAAAAAAAAAAAAAAAAACTCTTCTTCTTTCTTTCTCCCAATCTTGACAACCACCTTCTTCCAATGTCTGGCCTCCTCCGCCCATGATGCCACAACAATGTTGACTACTTCCGCCTCCCACAGCCATCACCCCACCCCCACACCCACACCCCTTTCATGGAGTTCGAAAATCTAACCCAAAACTCGCTCATCAAACACCTCCTATGTTGCTGCGGCGTCGTGTTCGACGTGAGGCTCCACTTAGACGACATTTGCCACCGGTCGAAGATCCGCGACGGCCGTTACAGCGTCTCTCAAGGGTTCCTCACCGAGTGTTACATGCACGGGGCAATCGTGTTCTGATCCGCAGTGAAATCGTCGTTGTGCAGCATGCACAGAGCATGAGTTCGTTCCTTCCTCTTCCTCAACCATTATTCCAGATCTGTGCTTCATTTTTGGTTCACAGAATTTTCCACCTCTGTTCATCCTCTTTCTTTCGCTTAGACATCCAGATCTGTTTTCTTGATGAGTGGGTTTTGCTTTGTTTCACTTTTCAATGTTGTACCATGTACTTGTGGATTATATTCAACGACTGTGGGTTCATAATCAACAAAAATACAACCCAGATTTGTTTTCTTTGTCATCTACTTGTATGGTTCATGTTCAACGACTGTGAGTTATATTTTTGTTGATTTTATTTTGTATTTGTGGCTTTGGGCTTTGGTTCCAATACTCTATGGCTTGGCTAGCCAAGGATTTGAAGAAGATACTACAGATCCTTATTTTACTGCTAAAAGAAGAAACTCAAATCCTTATTTTACTCATAGAAGAAGAAACTACAGGGGAAGAAGACAAAAAATTTAGCAGGCACTTACTGTAGGTTGTAAACCGCCAAAATATTTAAGGGACAAATTTGCAATCTAACATAAAAATTTTGGGGGACACCGGTGCATCCCCTAAAATGGGATACACTGTAGTCTTCACCGACATCTCCCAAGTTTAAAGTTAGTTCATTGTCAATTCCTCATTTCCTTTTTAGTGTTAGTTGGTTCAATTGATTTATGATTGATTACTCTTAAGCATTGTTGCGAGTTTGAGTTTTTTAGATGGGAAAATCTTGTAAAGAGAGCTAGCCTTACATGATGTAGATGTTTTCGCAGCTCAACCATGATTGTCTCAGGGGAAAGATGTAACCAAAAAAAAAAATCTCATTCCCTTTTCTTTATTTCTGGCTTCATATTGCTATAGAACAAACTTTCTCTTTTGTCCATGTATCTTTCATAAATTGGTGACGACTCATGTCATAAGATAGTCTTATTGAGTGAGCTAGGCATCCTTTCACATATATAGAAAAACATGATAATTTTTTCAAATAATTCAGTTGTAGCTTTCTTTTTAGTAACTAATTGCATTACTATACCTTTAGAACAGATTAACTATGATAAATAAATTTCAAAAAAAAAAAAACTATGATAAATAATGTTTATGTAATACTGAATGGTTGAATTACTAATGAATAAATTTTACTAGTAACAACTCAATAAAAAACGAGCTTACTCTGTTGTGTCACGAGAATTAGTGTTATTTCTTAATTGTTTACACTATTACCTAGACGCACAGTAGCTTGGGAGCACTGGAAAACAATGATGATGGGGATGTTGAGCAGGGTCATGACAACAAGGTGAAGCAAAGGCTATATAATTATATGAACTATAGAATAAGATATTGGTTTAAGATAAGGATATTGATCTTGAGATGCAACTTTTCTCCTTTAGTTCTCAATGTGGAGACGATCAGGTCAGTTCTTACTGGAGTAATGATCGTTTTCATATTAAAATTCGTAGGTCCAATTATTGAGTCCATGCACCCAATTCAAGTATAGTTGAGAGGTATTGACAAAAAAAAAAGTATAGTTGAGAGGTGGACATATAGTTATCTTGTTTTGAATAAAAAGTGTGATTCAAAAATAAATGCTTAGTTGAAATTTTGATCCCATAGCAAATTGAGTTTTCGGTGTTTTAAAATGGGTAATCGAAGTTCCTGACACATCTTGTTTTTTACATTTCAAGTCTTTCTGTCTATATATATTTCGTGAAAAACTAATACTTTTGCTTAGGTGCCTAAATTTTAATATGTTAGCATGTGAGTTGGACGTTGAGATTGATGGTAATGTTGAATTTCTTATCTCTCACCTTCTTCTCTTTCACTATCCCAAACCCTAAACATCTTCATTTTCTCCTCCATCCCTTTCATCTTCACCTACTAAACATCTTCTTTCTCTCCATCTTCATCTCAAACCCGTACCTAAATTAACCCCTCCCCGCCCCGGAAGCTTAGAAATCATATTAAGTGAATAAGTCAATCTCAACAAATCATTCTCCATACACACTAGATGTTTAATGAGTTCAATAGTCTAAAATTGTGCTTTATTAATATCATAGAATAAGACTTCCACTTTCAAAAAAAAAAGAGATAATAAAAGTGTCAAAATGGAAAGGAGGCAAGGAGTAATAGTTTCGGAATTGAAAATTTCTTTGTGGATGATGCCTTTCTAATCTGGCTCATGACTTAGAGATCTGGGATCCCAAAAAATAAAAATCGCCATCAATTCTACTCCACAACATAAATTCGTTACCGACAAAAGGGCTTGGAGTATAGCATTGTTGATATGACGCACCATCTTATGATTTGTTCTTATATTCTTCACTCCTTTTCTTCAAAAAGATAAAGTACATCCACATATATAGCACTAGCCAGAATCCCACATATATATATAAGCCAAACTCATAACCAAAACTCCTTTTCGTTGAAAGTCATGGCACATGTTAAGCAAACTATGAAATGATTCATTTACATAATCAAACTTTGAAGTTGATAATTTCATTAAACTAAAGATTGCAAAGTGAATGTCTCTTCCTATTAACTTGATATATAGATAAAATTATATATCATTATCATTCATTTTTTTCCCGTGTAACTCCTTAATTAACTTTTTCAAGGAGAAATGCATCGATTCTGGCCCCCTATTCTATTATTGCCTTGTATTTCAATTTTGAAACGGTCAACAAAAATGAATACCCTTTTTCAGCTTAAATTTAGCATTAACGGGGTTGTGTCCCCCACTCTTCATAGCACCACTTTCTCATCACCATAATTTAGCATTTTGGAAGTTCGTGTTTGGTATCCTTCTTTTCCACAAGAACTTTTGCACTTTGGAAGTTATATTTGGCACCTGGAAGTAAAGCCCAACTAGCTAGTGCGCTACACATGAAAACACTATAGTAAATCCAGATCAGATAAGGTCTCAATTCACCTGCGTCTAGTGTAGTTCTCATCATCTCATTATACGACACGTATACATGCAATGTCAGATTACACAACAAAATATCACATGCAGTGGCTTTGAATAGCATTAGAAAAATAAAATTAGACCCCTTAAACCTTAATACTGAAGAATCTGTCATTCTTTGTCTTAATAACATGTGTAAAGAGGACCAAACAGCCAGCATTATTAACAAAAGATCAACAATTAACAGAACCAACAGCTTATGCAAACTTACAAAAACAATTAAAACTAATTTTTCCTTTTACACTACATTCTATGATTGGACGCTCCAACAACAGCAATTATTAATTTCTTTTCCAATACTCTGCACACCTTTTGGATCTATATGATTATATATTTTGGGATATTCAAAAATTATAAGAGGAAGAAACAAGAGAACAACACAGAAGGAAACAAAGCCTTTACTTCGAATCAAACAATAATGTGGGCTCCTATCACTCACTATCAGTCCTTTTCCAACATACAAAAGGCCCTCACCGTCGATTACCCCTTGTCTCTATTATCATGGGCCGAGTCCATAAACCATTTTCTTATTGAACCTTCAAATTCCAAAAATCATTTTCTCTTCATAAAATTTTCCACTATTTACAAAATTTGGAAAAATAAAAATTATTACAAACTAAAATCTTGCATTCTCAAAACCATGTAAATCACTGACTCTGTTCATAGATTTCCTCATGATAGCCACCTTAGCCAACCTCTCAGCGGCTCTCCAAGCTGAAGTCGGCGTAAGCGGCTCCATCTTCTCCTCGGCGCGGTTATCACTATTCCTGCTATGCCTTTGAGTTTGAGTTTGAGTTTGTATTTGACTCTGTCTGCGCCGTTGGATCTCAGCTTGTTCAGCTTCAAGCCAGCTCAAATACTCCTCAGCCGGATGGCTACTTGACTGCAAAAGAAGAGCTCGAGCTGATGAGAGCAAGTGATGAGCTCCAGAAAGATCGCCATGCTCAGCGAGCCGGGTCGACTCGGCTACAGCTCGAGCGGTGACGTGGAGGTTTCTAAGCCCTTCGATTTTCCCACAAGATGATCGTACGGCGTGGGGACGAGGAACCAGCATTGCTTGCTCATTGGGACTCAACGCCGCTTGAGTGAGGGGGTCCCGGTAAGAGGATATTACGGTGAGAACGTGGTGGGATCCGGCGGAAGCGGCGGGCACTTTCAGCTCCACCAGCAATTCTCTCTCCTCCTCGCCGTGAAGATCGCCGATTCGGATCGCACCCGACCCGAGTGCAGCGGGTCGACCCATGAGTGAGTAAACGGCGGCAATTTCCACGGGACGCGGCCGTGAAACCACCCCTAACTGAATCTTAACGTCTTGCGCCACCACGTTTAACAAACCGCAAATGCTTCTCGCCAGCGCGTCGTCGGCGTTTTCCTTCGGAAAACGAACCGCGTGGACTGGAACTTCCAGATTAGGGAGGCGCGTGGAGGAAACCAGGGATGCCACGGCGGCGCGTGATTCCGGAATGTCGGTTAAAACTATGATGCTGGTGACGGAGTTCTTCTCCCGGCGATCTTCCAAGACCTTTGCGGCCTTCTTCAGAGCGTCGTTCTTCGCTGAAACGCCTTCTCGAGGCTGGTCAATCGCGGCAAGAGCTTCCACGATTCGACGAGCAGATCTCTGACCGCTGCCGGTCATTCGCCGGAGCGACAGCAGCCTTTTCGAGCCGGCGGAGAATGCGACGATGGAGAGACGGTCGTCGGGGCCAAGAGAAGAGATCACCAGTCGCATGGAGTTTTTCATCAAACGAAGCTTCTGTACTGACATGGCTCCTCCGACGTCGAGCACCGCCACGAGGTCAAGCGGTGACCGACGTGCCGCCTTCGGCGGTTTCACCTTCAAAACAACCACGTACGTCTCGTAGTTTCTGTTTCCGGCTACAATTGCAGCTTCCGGCAACAAACACACCTCTAAATTCCTCCCCTTAGTAATCGGCGACGACGGAGATGGATTGACATTGAACCCTTGAAACTCTGTCTCCTGCTCCTCTTCTTCATCTTCGTTTTCTGATTCGGGAATGGGGTTGAATCGAGAAACAGAAGGTGGAGATTTGAGAGGCTCATCGTCGTTGTAAACCTTGAAGGGTGGCCTCTTGTTTTCTCTGTTTTCATCAGCGATTTTCTGGCTCTGTTTCACGGTGTGGATAGCCAACACCGGAAGTTCCTTCCAGGTGGTGGCGCACACCGGGCACACGTGGATAGGGTGGTTGGTGACGTGAGATGCTATGCAAGGGAAGTGGAAGGTGTGAGAGCATTCCGCAGTGAAAATTGCAGTTCCTTGACCACTCTTCACGTTCTGCGTACAAATTCCGCATCGACTCTGCAGAAAAAAGCAAACAACAAATGTTATTGATGATGATAATGATGATAATGATATGTTTATCTTTTTGTTTTCGTGTAGCTTACTTTGGATAGGCGCAGGGTGGCTTTGAGAAGCGAGAAGCTTGATGGTGATTTGGGTGAGGAAGGATTGGAGAGGTGGGAGGAGGACCTGGGAGTTTTGGGGTTTCTGCATTGAAGTTTTGGGCTGTTGGGGTCTGAGGAGGTGGTGGTGGCGGCCACCGAGGTCCGGCACCGGAGGCTGGAAGTGCCGGATGCCGGCTGAGACTGACAACGGGGTGTTGATGGGTTGGAAAAGAATCCAAACTTGGAACTGATTTTAGGACTTTGAATTGTTGGGTTGTCACCACCATTCTGCAGCTGTTTCTCTGTTAGGACTTTGGGCTCTCTGTCTTTGGGGATGGATGTACAGAAAGCTCTTCTCCACCCAGCAACCATCTTCACAATCTCAATATGAATATGATATCTTCTTTCTGTTTGTAAAGGTGATGGTATCACAATATCACATGGAAAGTTGATTAGAAAGGAGAAGAAGAATAAGAAGGAGATGAAGTGGATGTGGATGAGATTCAGAGACCCTTTTCAATGTTCCTCTTTCTAATTCCATTCCCTACCATCTATTTATCTATATGACTTGACCCTAGCTAGGTCTATTCTATTTTCTATATTTTGGTAGTATTGAGAGCCCCAAAAAATGACCCCTCCCAATGGAAAAAGCCTTTGATATTGCTTCCAAATTGAACCCTTTCAAAAGGGTGTGCACAGCATTGTGCAATACTAATAATACTCTATTCATTTAACCATTGTTAACATCAAGAAAAACACAAGCTTTTCTCCCAAAGTTGGGAATATTATTATCCGGGTAAAGTAAAGTGAAAATATTACTATTAGCCTAAGGTAAGGTGTCTTGGGATTAACATTAACATGGTTTAACTGGCAAGTGGAGGTAGCTAACTACAGTAACAAGTCAACGCTTTTGTTGAAGCCTTGGAATTGTGCAAATCCTGTCCTGTTCCCACGTTATGGTCACCGCCCCATGAAGCAGTGTGAGGTTAAGAACCATCCCTATCTCTAGTCATGGTTACTCTGATTCATCCCTTTCGCCTTAATCTTCGTCAGTTTTCCTTTTTCCCACAAACCAAAAATTTCCTCTCTTTGTTTACTACTACATTATTCAAATTTTATTATTATATTTATTATAAGATTGATTGAAACCTACCTGCATGATCGAGCATGGATGTTACTGACGAGATTCAAATCAAATGAATGAGGTAGCTAAGCATTAGCATAGTAGTACTGTGATGGTGCAGCAGCATTAAGTAGTGAGTAGCTAGGTGAGGCAGCCTATGATCTGGTTCGGTTCATAGTGGGCTCCATTTCGTTGGCGATTGATATAAATGGTGTGGGAAATTGTGATGTTCACTGAATTGTTCAGTACAGAGACCATTTCTTATCTAGGGAAAGGGTGAATTGGTCATTCCATCTCTGTACCTCATTAATGCCCATGACAATAATTAATGTGGGTTCATGTAGTCAATGAATATAGAATTAGAAATTTATAATAGAATAACGGCAATTGGTTGGGTTATGCATATGATTTTTCCATTATTTTTGTATTTCCTCATCGATCCCTAGAAATGGCCAAGCCAAACACCGCTTAGTAAAATTGACATATCTTGTTCCCTAAAATTACTCAATCTTTTTAACATCCATGTTGATGCTTGAGGTACAATAATCAAGCTATCATGTTAGAGCATCCTATGGCATAAATGGTGTTTAATTTAGATATAGTTATTACTGCTTCTATTTCTTAATTTATATGTTACTTTAATTTGGTGCATGTTTGCTGTAAAGATAACATCACATCTCAATGTGAATTCATATTGAGTTCAAGGAAAATTTAAACCCGTGACTGAAGTGGATCATTTGTCATTCTATTTCAAGTTGCATTTTATATGAATCGCTGCAAAATACTTACTAGTCTTCGGTCACTAAAATAGCAGGGTTACTACTTATTATCATAGTTACATTCTCCTAACACAACTCGCAACCGCCACCACAACTCATTGTGACCGTAGTTCGTCGGACTTCCATGAACAAAACCTTGACCACCTATGACCTATGTTGCATCCACCACCTCCATAGATTTAAACTGACCGCGTGAATCTAACCCCTTGTCAACCCATTCTTCAATGCCCAAGTGACCTATATGCACACCCTTCTCATCAACTAGCAACCTCTACAAACCACCGTGACAACTAGCGAACAGAGTCACGATCTCATAATTTCCGTCTTTTTATGGAAAAATTAACATTATATTAAGTCATAAAAACGAAAATAGTAGTTTTGGAGAGGAGAGATATTGAAAAGGAATTTTTGTTTTTATGAGAACTTAAATCAGAAATGAAGTCATATTACATGTACGAAAATGTTATTCCAACCTAACCTAAAGTTAGTAAATTACTTATTATTTGGCCAATAGTTTTGGTAATGAATGTTGAGTGGGGATGATGAGAATGAAGTGTCAAATAAAGTGCATATATGATATATGTGATAAAAATAGGTTTATAAGAAAGTCATGGGAGCCGTGAAGTGTTGACCTTTCACGAGCAGGGTGTTCTGAAAATCTGAAGTGTTCAGGTGCTTAACACATTTTAAGGAAATGCTGACTTACTTATGCATTAAAAAGCCAGGTCTATGAAGACAAGTTTAGACTCAGATTTCCCTGTAAAGTTTTCATCATCATCAATAAACTTTTCTATTTAATTTAACTGGAAACTTGTCTCTTCCTCACGATCTTATCTTGAGTGATACAGAAAGAAATTGCTACTTGTAGCTAGGGTAAGGATAAGATGGTTTGGATATGTTACTTATATTATACTTATTCTTTAGTTGATCGATTTTATTTTTAGATTTTGTGCATGTTTGCATTTTTATAATTAATTTTAAAATCATATTCATTACATTTTTTACATCGGAAATATAAATTACACCATTTAGAAATTGATCTCTAGACATTCTCTTCCTTAGCTCATGTGCACACAACTCTTATCACTTAAACTGTCTTTCAGAGACAAATCAAAATCAGCTATGAAGCTAAATTAAGTGCATGTTTTGATACATGAAATATATAAGATCACGGCGAAGATAAAATTACCATGGACAATCACAAAAGTTAATAAGATTTGCTTTTCCCCGCTAATATATGACACCAAAATGTTCTTTAAACCTTTGAGGTAGGCAATGCTTTTGATTATTTGTAGAAAGACAATCTTCCAACGCTATAACATGCTGATGACAGGACGAGGGAGGTACCTCACACTCAAGTAAGTAAAAAAGTAATAAGAGATAAACTTTTTTTTCGATTCATCTGAAGATTACACAACAAAACTACAAAACTAAATAATCATGAAGAAAATTCAGCTCAAAAGAAGGAACATCAATAACCCAAAAGTTAGCAATTGAAACTACGAGCCGCTATCCTAGCCATATGATCAACAACACAATTACAATCCCTGGGGATAAAGCTCAAGGAAACTTCCCAATTCCTCTGCAGGAGCTTCTGAATTTCTTTAGCCACAACAAACACACCATTCCCGTTCTGATTCTGCAGCTCTGCCAGAAGACCAGCGCAATCCACCTCAATTGGACCTTCCTCCACCCCTTATCCCAGGCCAGTTGCAGCCCATCACGAAGAGCAGTGGCCTCCGCCTCTAACGCATTCCCACCAGGAGAAGAACAATGAGATAAAAAAATGAATCATGGTTATAAAAATGAACGACCAAACTCTTAATGTATAGGCATGGTAAGGGTTGTACCTAAGACGTTTTACCTAAAAGAAGTCTTTGTATAAGCCTTTTGTTATAATAGTCGCATGTGAACAACCTTGTCGTGGCGTTATAATTCTTTCAACATGAGTCTGTTCGTCTAATAGTTAGATGATATAAAACTCGCTTATGATTAATTCAACTGATCATTGAAGATTCCACTTGAATGTGGATCATTCAGACCGCCTCATACAATATTGAATCGTATAGACTTTTGACCCAACTAGAAAAGTTTACATTGTAATTGCATCAAATATCTATTAAAAAAAATAACGAATGACATATTTGCATAGCACTATAGCCCAAAAGAGATTGAGTAGAATCACATATCATTTTCAAATAGCTCTCTGCACGGCATATGTCCCTATCATTTTCTATATCAATTATTATGTGCGTCTTAATTTGCTGTCTCCCTTTATCATGGGGATCAAACTGAAAGAGACAGTTTTATTGTAGTTTTTCTTTCTTTTTAAAGCATCTATCTATATATATTCCCTAAAGTAATTACTCCATATCTTTCAAAGGAGTCACGCTAAATAAGTTTATTTTTACGGAGTTTTTTACTCACTAAGAATAAAAAATGATGCTTCCCACTTTTATGTTTAATTCAATACAGAATATATTGCAACTTATGTAAAGGTAGCTTTCATTTCATAAAATATCAATAATTGATATGCTTGCAATAGATACCAAAAGCTCAGGCTGCCAAAAAAGTCCTTTACGAACCTAGTACATGAATTGAGAATCACTTTCAGTAGTAGAAATTTTAGAATCTGATGAAAGTAGAAGCTGTTTTTGGTTTTAAAATGCCAACTTTTGGATGTGCTAATCACAGAATATGAAGAGGGGCACTACAGAGTCTGGATGAGTTTATTTTTTCTGGGAACTAACTCTGTATCTAAAAGCTACTCATATAAGCTTTTCCCTTATATTAATTTTAGTTGAATCAAAATTTACAAACATGCAGATGGAGTGTGGGAGAACTAACAGGTGTTAATGCTTGTGAAGAAGACTTCAATGGAAAAGTAATTTCACAAAAGCATGACATGTATGGTAATATAAACTTAATTATTTGGTTGATGGTGAGATGCATGATTTTGAAAGGGAGATGTTCCGGTATGGAACTATCCTCTCAGACTAATCGATTTAGAACGAAAGGAATGTAAAATAGACCAATGAAAAATCAAGCAAGGGCTAAGCAATTGAGAGCGATAAGGAACGAACAAGATGAAAAATGCGTGAAAATGATAGCCTCCACCGCTTGGGTGGTTCCTGTTTTATATAACTTGGGTTTCGGTCCAAACGAACCATGGGTTGCCCGGCCCATTAGATATACAAAGCGATCAGCCCAAGTGTCTTATACATTGACGCGCCCGTGTCAGACCACAAGCCCACAAGACACTAAGGCTTAGAATAAGACGAAAGTGTCTTTAATCAGCCCACAATCATTAATGCATTCATAATATAATTGAAATAGGCGTGTAAATCATAACACATGTACATTTAAATAGAAACGAAAAACAATAAGCACATCAGACTATCTCTTTCCTCTTCTCTTTTTCTTGCGTGTTGAATCGAGCCTGTCAAATCTCTGCACCTATCACTTCCTACGCCTTTTCTGTGGCAAGAGTCATCATTTTTTCCTGCTATAATTACATCAACAGATATCCACAAAATTTTGGGAACTTGAACCGCAGCATTATCATGCGTCTTTAAATCCCACTGCCATAATTACCATCATGAGAAATAAATATAATTAAAAGCACACGAAATAAATTCGACCTCAGAAAGTCGTGCCCGTTCCAATTGTCCATGAAACGTCGTGTTTTCCGGACTGAAACGTCCTTTCCACTTGACTTTTACAAGGAATCACAACCGTTCAAATTCAAATTCTTGACTAACGTGTCCCTTTAGTCTAACGTCAAACCTGACCCTTGAGTGTCTACATAGAAGCACGCGTCCACTCGCCTGCTAATCAATTCACCTTTTCATCTCATCCCTTCACCCCTCCTTCCTTCTCTATATAAAGCCTCACATTTTACTTCCCTTGTCATTCACTTGCATTTCCTTACTACCCATACTCTCCCCAGAAGAAATCCAACACTTTACTTCTTCTCTGCCAAACCCATTTCTGTGCTTCCTGCACTTGGCATCGACCATCCCAGCAATCTTCCAAGTTTCCACCTTTTTCTCAGGTAACAATCCTTTTCTTTCTTCTTCTTTATTTTTATACTTTCACATGAATTTGTGCATGAAAGTTCCTACCTTTAACCCCATAACTCTTTCTCTACCCAGAAAACACTGCATAAAACTTGCATTTTAAACTAAAACTCATACTCTATTCCATCTCCGTCTTACACTTCTAAACCTTTTACTTTCAGGATACTCTGAAAATGGTTTCCAAACGTTCCCGTAAAGAAGCTCCTACCCCTAGTGTTCCACCTATTGCCGATTCCCTATGGGTGGCTAGTAAAATCAAAAAACAATTCTCTAAATACTCTACTCCAAAAGCTATTATAGATTTAGTCACTAAATACAACTTTAGGAAAGATGGCCTAGATGCACATTTGGACATAATTCCCTGCGCCCCTGATGAGCCGTGTTGTTTTGGGGGACCAGATAATCAGGGGCGAAACTTTACCTATCTCTTTGAAAACTTATTTTCTGATTTGAAGTATACTCTGCCTTTCTCTGACTTCACCTGTTCCGTTTTAACCCTTCTGAATGTAGCTCCTACCCAACTTCATGGCAATGCTTGGGCGTATTTAAAAGCCTTTGAAATTTTATGCCTAACTCTAAAAATCGAACCCACCAGTAATAAGTTTTTCTACTTTTTTGAGACATGTGGGCGAAACGTTAGAGGTGAATACGTTTCGCTTGCTACTGCTAGGGGTTTAGGACTATTCACTTTATTCAAAAGTCACTATAAACACTTCAAAGGAAAATTTTTCAAACTCCGTGAATCAGAACCCTGTAAAGATATTTTTTACTTTGATGATGGGAGTCCCCGATTTCCGTTCTACTGGACGAACCAATACGAAGGCATCATCAAAATTTCCGAGGATGCCTTGACTGAATCAGAATTAGTAGATTGCCAACTTTTATCTGGCTTAGGATTGAACCTTGCAGATTTTATGGCCGCCCTTTCTAAGAATGAAGTGGGTAAATACATTGGTAAGGCATCTCATTATGCATTTTACCTTTCCACTTTATATTAAAATCTTCTCATATTCTAACACCACTATACTACTGCAGGTAAAATGGCTCGCCTTACTGAAGAGGATCTCCTCCGCTTTCGCCGTGAACAACAGGCCGCCCGTGAAAAAAGGAATCCTTCAAAGTCTGTTGCCGACCAAGACACCAGCCATTCTGGCACAGAAGTTGGTCGCCCCGCCAAGAAAAAGAAAAAGACTGAAGAACCTGCCTCTCAGAAGAACAAAGCTTCGAACCAGACTTCCTTAGAGCAATTTATGAACAGAAATGATTCGCCAGGGACGAATAAAGGCTGCTCATCAAGCGCTCCGCCTATTTGCTGGAAGAACTTGCTGAAGGAGTTTGAAGAACTGACCTCCACTGAAGTAACTTCACTTTGGGATTCAAAGATAGATTTCAACTCTCTGGTGGAGACAAACTTGGTTTTTTAAGCTGACCGTGAGAAGATGAGGAAGATGGGTTTAAAAGAGGCCTGCCAAGCTATGATGACCAAAGGCTTAGAAATTGCTGCAGTCGCCAAGATGATTGACCTAGAATCTAATGGATTCGATGGCCTCACCAATGCCAAACTTGTTGAAGAAAAAGAAAAAGAAATTGGGAAGTTGAAAGCAACGTTGAAGTTGTTAGATAAATCCAACAAAGCGAATGAGAAAAAGGCTGCTGATTTGGCTGTAGAGATTGAGGATGCGAAGAAGACTGCTGAAAATCACAAAGCTTCTGTTCAGACATTAACTGAGGAAAATGACAAAGTGAAAGCTGACCTCGCCCAAATAACTACTGTTCATAACCAAACCCTGGATGAGAATTCTAAAATGAAAACAGAAATTGCTGAATTGCAATGTTCTGTTTTGGATCAATTTGAGGCTGGCTTCGCCAAAGCATTAAATCAAATCTCCTTTCTCAATCCTGACCTGGCGATCAACTTGGAGGGTGCAAACCCTTATGCTCGTATCATAGATGGAAAACTGATCAGCCCGGATAACGCGGATGGGAAAGGAGAAGAAGAAGAAGAAGAAGAAGACAAGAATGAAGAAGAAAATGTCAACCGCAAAGAAGGAGAGGGAGAAAACCATTAGCAACAAGTCTCATTCCCTTTTTTCTTTTTAGAAAATTATGTAAAAGACCTCCGGTCTCTTTAATCTTCGTTTGTTTGTTTTCCTTGCTCTCATGTACCGAACTTTTCCCATATCGTAATGAATTTTCCTTCAGCATTATATGAATACTTCATATTCTAATTGTTTCGCCAAAAACCTAAAACTTCATGACTTCAGAAATAACATTATCCTTTTCACACCCAAACAACTATCACAGTAACTAATTCTATAACTAAACATATCATTACTAAGTCATCTAAATTACCATACAACTTAAAAATATCAGCATAACTTTACTTAGTTATTCAAGTTATCACATAACTTAAACATATAACTTAACACAAATGACATTTACTAACCTTTCACCGAAATCTGTCCGCCCTCGTCATTTAGCTGAAGACGTTACCCTCTCATTTTACTGTACATGGTAAAATACCCTTGAATGAATCTCTTTAAATGTCGTAAAGTTTAAACTTAACCAACTACTTTGGAATCATAAGGCCTTTGTGAACATAACTTAGTCAAATTTTTCATTTTTGACATAGTTACTCATGGAAATCAAAGTCAACATATTTGATTTCATTAGTATGCTCGCGTGGAGACTTGTGCTTAGTTTGGACAAGCTTAAATCCAATTTAAGACTGTGCTTATGAATTCGTGGCCGAATGCTCTTGTTTTAAGAGACTTACTTTTTTCTCAATTGTCTGACGTCGCCCAATTGATAGACCTTAGTTGATAAGTTTCCGCTATGGGTAAAAGAAATAAGTAAAATGATAAGCCCTTGATCATTTTAAAAAGGTTATGCCTCGTTAAAAACTCTCCCGCCTGGGGTAGAGAAAAGAGTGCATACCTGTTATTCATTAATAATTGATGCCTCGTTAAAAACTCTCCCGCCTGGGGTAGAGAAAAGAGTGCATCGAATTTAGTCTTACACAACAAACATAGTCTTAAACAATACAACCAACAAACGTAGACTTCAACACACACAAACTGAAACAACAAAACATAGTCTTGGACAAACATTCACTGAAACAAACTGTACAAAACCAAACAGACTAAACGAACCACCCTGCACTTCAACTGTAATAGTAACGGAGATGCTGTGCGTTCCAAGCCCTTGGGACCCTTCGCCCAGATAACTCCTCCAAATGATACGCCCCTTGACCAAGCTCTCGCAGAATCCTGTAAGGTCCTTCCCAATTAGGCGATAACTTCGAATCATCAGGCCCCTTCGCCTTCCTGCGCAAAACCAAATCACCAACTTTCATTTACCTCGGAACCACTCTAGAATTGTATCGCCTTTCCGACCTCTGTTTTACCATTGCCTGCCTCAAACGAACTTCTGCTTGCGTTTCCTCTGCTAAATTGAGATCAACCAATCTATTCATGTCATTCTGCTCTTCACTATAAGTCGCCACCCTGAAAGTTACATCCTGCAATTCTGCTGGTATCATAGCATCTACCCCATAAGTCAACTTAAAAGGCGATTCGCCAGTAGTTGATTGAGGAGTAGTATTGTACGCCCAAATGACCGTGATTAACTCTTCAGCCCATAATCCCTTAGCTTCGCCTAGACGCTTTCTAATTCCATTGAGAATGACTTTATTCGCTGACTCCACTTGTCCATTTGTCTGAGGGTGCTCAACTGAGGCGAAACGCATCTCAATTCCCATTCCTGCACAAAAATCCTTCACACTCCTGCTTGTAAACTGTGTTCCATTGTCTGAGACGATAGTTGCCGGAACGCCAAATCTGCAAACCAATTTTCTCCAATAAAACTTTTTAACTTTTTCTGCTGTTATTTTCGCCATTGATTCCGCTTCAATCCACTTAGTAAAATAGTCCACCGCCACCAAAATAAATCTGATTTGAGAACCTGCTGGAGTGAACGGTCCCAGAATATCAACTCCCCACATTGCAAATGGCCACGATGAACTCATTGAGCTAAGAGTCTCAGGCGGCGCCTTATGTAAATCTGCATAAATTTGACACTTACCACACTTCTTTACATACTCCATACAATCCCCTCGTAAAGTTGGCCAATAGAACCCTGCTCTGAGCACTTTCGCCGCCAAAGATCTTCCCCCAACATGACTTGCGCACACACCTTCGTGAACCTCAAACATGATTCTTTCCACCTCATCCTTGGGAACACATCTCAATAAAGGTATTCCAATCCCTCTTCTGTACAATTGACCGCCTAACAATGTGTAATGACTTGCCTCGCGAATTTGATCCTTAGAAAATGTCAGCACATCAGAACCTTCTGCCTCCAAACACTTCTTGATACGCCCTATCCAATCTGAATCCGCTAAAGTTAACACCATCATTGTCTCATCTTCTTCAATACTTGGGCTACTTAAGACTTCCTGGATAACTGACTTATTGTTTCCCGGCTTCTTGGTGCTTGCTAACTTTGATAAAATATCCGCCCTTGTATTCTCCTCCCGCGGGACATAATTGACCTGCACTGTGCCAATCTGCTTTATCAATCCCTGAGCTTTCAATAAATACTTAGCCAGCTGTGCGTCCCTCGCCTGATATTCACCCTGGATTTGCCTGGAAACTATCTGAGAATCTGTCTTAATCATTATGCTCTTGACCCCCATCTCGATCGCCAACTTCAAACCTGCAATTATAGCTTCATACTCTGCCTGATTATTGCTTGCTTTAAAGTCAAACTTGAGTGACTGCTCAACTGTCACGCCACCTGGCCCTTCTAAGATTATTCCAGCTCCACTTCCCTTGACATTAGACGAGCCATCTACAGACAAACTCCATTCGCCAACTTCCATATTTTTCTCACTAGAAGACATTTCATTAACAAAATCCACCAATACCTGTGCTTTAACCAGACCTTTCCTGTCAAAAGTGATTTCAAACTCTGACAATTCAACAGTCCAGGAAACCATTCGTCCAGCCAGATCAGGCTTTTGCAAAACTTGGCGAAGTGGCAAATCTGTTTTTACCACAATTGGAAAGCCTTGAAAATAAGGTCTTAATTTCCTGGCGGATATGATTAGAGCTAATGCAGCCTTTTCAATTTTTTGGTATCTAATTTCAGCTCCTTGAAGAGCATGACTCACAAAATATATGATCCTCATATCATCTTTACTTTCTTGCAACAAAACTGAACTAACTGCATTATCAGAAATGGAAATAAACATTGATAATGGAATACCTGGAACTGGTTTGGCTAAAATTGGTGGCCTGGATAAATGATCCTTCAAACTTTGGAACGCCTTCTCACATTCTTCAGTCCAATGAAAAGTTTTGTTCTTCCTTAAGCATTGAAAAAATGGTGCTGACTTTTCCCCAGAACACGGAAGAAACCTGGACAAAGCCGCTATTCTTCCTGTTAATTTCTGCACATCTTTAACTGAAGCTGGACTCTGCATATCAAGTATCGCCTTGCACTTATCAGGATTCGCCTCAATTCCTCTCCTGGTGATCATGAAACCCAAAAACTTTCCACTTTGAATTCCAAACGAACACTTTTCTGGATTAAGTCTCATGTTATGCTTTCTTAATTCGCCAAAAGCTTCTTCGAGATCAGAACAATGTGCCATCATTTCCTCTGACTTGACCACCATGTCGTCTACATAAATCTCCATGTTCCGCCCCACCTGCTTGTCAAACACCTTATCCATCAACCTTTGATATGTTGCTCCCGCATTCTTCAACCCAAACGGCATAGTCTGATAACAATAGTTCGCCTGATTTGTCATAAAAGCTGTCTTCTCCTCATCGGGCTGGTACATTCTTATCCGGTGATACCCTAAATATGCATCCATGAGGCTAAGCATTCCGAACCCTGATGCCCTATCAACAAGCTTATCAATATTTGGTAAAGGATAAGAATCCTTAGGACAATGTTTGTTCAAATCTGTATAATCCGTGCACATTCGCCACTTTCCATTAGCCTTCTTCACCATAACAACATTCGCCAACCATGTTGGATACTTTACCTCCCTAATAAATCCAGCTTCGAGTAACTTATTTGTTTCCACCTTCACAGCCTCTGCCTTTTCTTCGCCCATCTTTCTTTTAAACTGAACAATAGGTTTCGCCCCGGGATTTAAAGCCAATTTGTGACATATAAATTCCGGATCAATTCCTGGTAAATCCTTTGCACTCCATGCAAACAAATCCATATTCTCGGACAATAATTTCACTAACCTGCTTTCCTGACTTGTAGTCAAATTGACACCAACTTTCAAGTTTCGCTCCCCAATCTGGATCGCCTTAGTTTCTTCTTCTGATTTCATCTTGTGCTCACTAAATCCCTCTCGAGGATCCAAAATGATTTCTGACTGTTCTAAATCCACCTCATAGACCCGATGCCCCTCTTTCACCGCCTTCTTGCCCATGTGCCCATACTGCTTGAAGCTTTCTGAATAACACTTACGAGCAACCATTTGATCAGCCTTTAAAATACCAACTCCTCCTCTGCTCAATGGATACTTCGCCGTTAAATGTCTTGTGGAAATGATCGCCCCCAATCTGTTTAGTGATGGCCTCCCAATAAGGACATTGTACGGTGAAGTACATTTTACTACTAAAAACTTAATAGCAAATGCCTCCGCATTCTTCCCTTCTCCAAAGACAGTTTTCAATTCCACATATCCTCGAACAAATACTTTTTCTCCAGAAAAACCCACTAAAGAACCATCATAAGGCAACAAATCAGATTCATTTAGCCCTAACTTTTCAAAAGCGTCACCATAAATCAAATCTGCCGAGCTTCCTTGATCCAGAAGTACCCTCTCAATTTCATAATCAGCAATCCTCAGCATTACAACAATTGGATCGTCTTCGTGAGGCTGTATTCCCTCAAAATCTCGCACAGTGAACGTTATATCGGGTTGATTGGTTGCCCAACTTCCCCAATCATTAGAGTAAACAGCATTAATGGAGTGAACGTACCTTTTACGAGCTGAATTAGTCATCCCTCCGCCACGAAATCCACCAAAAATAGAATGAATTCGCCCCTTTGCTTTTCCATCTGACTGTCTATCCTGACCATCGCCCTCAATCTCTTTTCCATCTTCAGTTCGTCTTATTGAAGTTCCTGCTTCATCTGAATTGCTTCGCCCTTCAAGCTGCTTCATATACCCAGCCTTTATCAATTTGTCAATCTCCTTCTTCAAAGTAAAACAATCATCAGTATTTTGCCCTGAAATCCTATGATACTCGCACCACTTCTTCTTATCCACGTAACCCGTTGACGGCTTTGGCTGCCGTGGAAAACGAATAACATTCGCCTCCAAACACGTGTGCAAAGCTTCAGTCAAATTAACCGCCAAAGGTACTGCACGGTCATTTTGATTCCGAGTCCACGTCATCGAATGTCCTGGCCCACGCACTCCATACGGTTGAGCACGATTTTTGAAATTAGAACGGTTAGCAAATCGACCGTCATAACGGTTACGATTATTATACCCTGAGCTGCTACTCTCGGTCCATCCCTTCGAATATTGATCTGCAACCGCTCCTTTCTTCGTCTCAAACTGCTGTTTCTGCCCTGGAACCGCTGCATTCGGGCGGTTGTTCTTGATCCGATCACTCTGCTCCTCCCTGATGTACCCTTGTACCCTTTCGCGCAAATGCACCATTGTCTCCACAGGCTTTCTACTCAAATTACTGTTCAACCCACCCGGCTTCAAGCCCAATTCAAAAGCTGCAATGCAAATTTCTGGCATTTTATCCTCCAAATGAACAGATAGTTGATTGAAACGCCCCATGTAAGACTGCAAAGTTTCATTTGGTCCTTGACGAACATTAAATAATGTCGCCGGAGTTATTTTTTGTGCACGACTGGTAGAAAACTGAGACAAGAACTTTGTAGATAATTCAGTAAAATTGACAATTGACCTTGACGGTAGAGTGGTAAACCAAATCATCGCTGATTTTTTAAAAGTTGATGGCAACATTTTGCACTTCAAAGCATCTGATGCGCCTACAATGACCATTTTCGTGTTGAAATACACTAAATGATCTTTTGGATCTGAATCACCATAATAAGAATCAAGCTTTAACGTCTTCAAATTGTCTGGGACGGCGGTATTCGCTATTTCTTCTGTAAAAGGTTGAAAGTCCACCACCGTCTCAGCCATTCTTCGATCGCCCTCTCGTAAACCCTGAGTCTGATTGAGATCAGTGAGTTGATTTTGTAATTGTTGATTATGTTGACGAAGTTCATTGAGATCATCCATGATCCGTTGAAGAGCATCGGGAGGAACATCATTTTGTTGAACATGATTCCTCTCTCCGTTCGCCCCGGATCGAGTCACCATCGCGGTGAAAACTGAAGCCTAGGAAAGTATCCTTCGGCCCCACGGTGGGCGCCAATGTTCCGGTATGGAACTATCCTCTCAGGCTAATCGATTTAGAACGAAAGGAATGTAAAATAGACCAATGAAAAATCAAGCAAGGGCTAAGCAATTGAGAGCGATAAGGAACGAACAAGATGAAAAATGCGTGAAAATGATAGCCTCCACCGCTTGGGTGGTTCCTGTTTTATATAACTTGGGTTTCGGTCCAAACGAACCATGGGTTGCCCGGCCCATTAGATATACAAAGCGATCAGCCCAAGTGTCTTATACATTGACGCGCCCGTGTCAGACCAGGAGACATGGGTGATAATAGTGGAGCTGGAAGGTAATTATTGAGCAGTGTAGCAGAGTCTGCCAAAATTTAAAAGGGAGAGAAGCAGAGAGGAAAGTCGAGAACCAGGCCTATTTTTACAGCAAGTCTACATTTTCTCTCAGCAATATATACCATTTTATTGACAGGGACAAGTGAGTATTTGAATAACTCCATTCTGTTGGAGGAATTTTGTGAGGTACCAATATTCGTTTCCATTATCAGTCTAAAGGACCTTTATTTTCACGTTGAATTGAATATGAATCATGTAATAAACCGTTGGAAAATTGCATAAATCTGAGATTTTTATTGCATGAAATTTGGTGATTTGTTGGAGTGAATTTGGTCTTTAAATTCTGTTTTCCTATCCCTCATTGGTCTTGGGTGAGAATGTTTATAAATTCCATTACTATATTTTTGTCATTTATTCTCTATTAGTTATGAAGTCAAACCTGATCAATCTCTATGATAAGTGTAACTTCAGAAAAAGGGAGTGTTGTTGACTTGTTCACAATGGTTTTGGACTTCAATTCGTTCAGGATTAAGGAGTTAGGCCTCCGCCAGTACTAAGGGAAGAGAAGAATAGTGAATTCAAACATGGATGAGAGCATACCTCATAGGGCTTGCCTCAATCCTGTAAGTAGGTTAAGATTGAAGGGGTTTTATGTTATGTCGACGTTGTTTTGCTGTCTCAAGCAATGCGTGCTTTGCGGCTAGCCCTTGGTGCCATGGTCATAGGCGGTTGAGATTCTATGAGCTTCCATGCTAGGGTCGTGGAGTTTAAGGTGGAGTTGAAGTTGCGTTCACCTATGATCTCTTGTGTTTGCTCAAGTGCCAAGGAAGGTGGATGGCGGGGATTACCCACATCTTGTGCCAGCTAATCCTCAAGTGGGAAATGACCTCAAGCATCGCATTAATTGATTTGCTTTACGCCGAAATAATTTTAAGGAGGTTTTAGCTTTTCTCTTTTATGTGTGGTCAAGTACTTCCATATGCTAAGTACAACAATGTGGTAGTGTGGTGATTTATCTTGTGTGGCTTGATCAGCTGCTCTTTTTAGCAGGACGATGTTGGCTCAAAAAGGATATCTCGACCAAGCTCATTGGTGGGTCGATTGGAATGAGTGTATCGACCAAGGTAATTGTCGAGTCAGCTTGGAAAGAATACATTGACCAAGCTCATTGCTAGTTCAGTTGGAATGAGTGCCACGACCGAGGTAGTTGTCGAGTTCTATTAGGAAGACTACTTCGGCCAAGCTCATTGTTAGTTCAGTTGGGATGAGTGTATCGACCAAGGTAATTGGGGAGGAATACTTCGGCCAAGGATCTGTCGAGTCACCTGGGAAGTGATGCTGAGGCTAAACTCATTGTTGAATCATCTCAGACATACATGATATTTCGACTAGGTTCATTGTTGAGTCGGCCTGGAATTGATAGTTTTTTATTAACTGTTGTATATTTATATATACATTTTTTCAACATTTTTCATGCACTTGGACATGGTATGTGTATAGCATTTTTTTATGTTAAAAGAATACTCCTTCCATACGAAATTCAGACAATCTCATATGCATATGACTGACCCACAAAAGTTTGTTAAAACCAAAATTTTCTTTCAAATGAAAAGTTGAGCGCAGGTTATGGCTTTGAAACCTCGCAAGGATTTGAATAAACTCATCTGCTAACAGATTAAGCAGCATTCAGAGAGGATCATGCATATTTGCCACCCCTCAAAGACTTTTTATTGTTTAATAAGAGACATTGGAAACCACCAAATCTACATGATTATTAAATATTCTACACAATCTTTATATTTAATACATACACATAAAATAAAATAGAAGTGGGCAAATATATATTAAATTTGTTTAGTTTTACCGTCCAATCATTCACAAAAAATGTTTGCAGATCCCTTCATAAACGACAGACACCAATGATAGGACTGAGCAAGTTGCTTGACCTGACACAATCTAATAGGCCAAGAGAGATATCATAAATCATGCTCTTACCTTGGCCGTTTATTTTTGTTTCCATTAGAGTGCACATGATATATATTAGCAGTTTGTATTGTTAAAGACTTTAAAGTCTATTCCCATAAACTGTCAGTTAATTACTTATTAGATCACTTAAATTCACATGTACAAAAAAGATAAAGGAACAAGAGGATAATTAGTCCCACAAATAATGTCCTGAAGGTAAAATGAAAGCCTCCTCCAAAGGAGGGTGAATTGTGCTTGTGTGGCCACCATAATTGGGGAACATTCCATGACCCATGAATGCTAATCCCCACCAACCCAATAATTAATCTCACATCACATATAATGGAGTTATTCCGGAGTTATTCCGAGGATGGTCTCCATTCAAATTTCTCTTAATGTTTTTCCATTTAAAATTTAAGTTATCATACATAATATTCTCAAATGAGTGAGGTCGTTAAGACTCTCTAAAATACATCAATCACCAACAATAATGGCTAATATACATAATAAGTGTGGGATCGCCTACATAAGAAAGGAACCGTCCACAGCGAAGAAATCGTCTATGATACAAAAGACGTTAGCTAAATGAGAAGATTGCTCATTAGATGAAGAAATCATCATATGAGGAAGTTACCGATTGAGAGGTCGCCAGCTTGTGGCTCACCGGATGAAGGAGTCATCCGTCGCCCTAAGCATCTCGATGAATCCTCCACCCACAAGGATTTAATAAAGGCAGCCATAAATGAGGGTCGCTCTGACTAATTCACAAGACACATATCCTAAAATATGAGGGCGAAGTATGTCTTCATCAAGCACTCACCGCAGTACTATCTCTATTTCGTCGACCAGTCCAATTTATATTTGGTGGTCTAAAAAATTCATTGTTCGAGCTCTACTTCAGAGTATTGGGAAGAAAAGTTGAATCATTCATCCAGCAGAAAGTCCAAATAAGTAGCTATGAAACATTTATTAGATCCACAGTATTTCTGATAGAATCCTTTTAAATGACACCATGTACAAGTCATGTTCTATACTAGAATGATGAGTATATGTATTAAATTTTTCTGATAATGATCACAATGCAACACAAGTGACATGTGCCTCAATAACACAACATTCCAAACGGGATGATAGCTGAAGTAACACGTAGAATCATTATTGAAAAAATTGGAAGGTAGTAGAGAAACAGAGTTTTTCAACCACAGCTTAATTTACGGTTGGTGCATTCAGAGATAAAGGGCAATGTGGCACCCTAAGATACACAAATGAAACATCATAATCCTACGGCTTTAATGTGTTGGTGTATATGTATTGTATGGTGTTGATATCGACGATGTCTTCGGTGGGATACTAGATTTAGTGACACACCGTGCACCTGTGAAAAAAAATATGTGAAAGTCCAAACTACTCTGTAATAATATTGATTTTCCATATCTATCATTTTGATTCCCTAACCTCTTCTCCTATCTCCTGGACGTTCTTGGACCAGATCCGATGACACTTTGATTCTTGTTGACTCATGATGCTCGCCGGCAGACCTCACATTCACGGCGGAGCTAACCACCAAGCTCAGGTGATCCCGCTCAGCTCCCATAGCTTCCGCAGCCTCAACACACTGAGCAGCCACCAGCGTGGCCGCCGACGCCACCGCCATGTCCGTCTTGGCCATCTGCTCGTCTTTGTCGGAGCCTGAAGAAGCGGCGGTTGCGGCGGCAATGGCCGCAACTGCTGCGGCAACCCCGGCAACTGAAACAGCCGCGTGGAGCTAAGCATTCTGAGCCCTCATTTCTTCCTTCTTCTTCTCCTTCTTGTCCTTCAGCCACCTCCCAACGGTCTTTCCACCGCCACCGCCAGCTGCGGCCGCCCGGTACTGACTATTCAAGCTGGTGGTGATGTTGTTATGGTTGTGGTTGTGGTTGTTGGAGCGGTTATACTGCAGAGAAAAGTGGGCCATTCAGAAATTTCCTTCATATCAATTTCTTATCCTGGCAATTTTTGAAGCTGGGCTTTCTAGTGCTAGTGTCTCTTTCTGTAAATTTTATAGTTACTGACGATGAATGTCTTTCAACTTGTGAATTCAGAGTGTTTGGTCTTGTAGATTGAAGTTTCATTTTTTTTCATATATGTGACATGAACTATTTCTTTGATTGTTCAGAATTCAGAATTACTCACTAAAATAATGCAGCAAGGTGGAACTTTCAATGAATGTTGTAGTCACCTTCCCCAAATTCTGATAATTTGCTTTGTGTGATAGCTAATAAACATGGTGGTGCGGTGGATGTGGGTGGAGAGAAAAGGAAAAAGGGAAATAAACAGGAGAAAGAAAAGGGTGTTTATGTAAATGTTCATTTAAAATTAATTATATTTGTGCCGTTTATTATTTTAATATTATATCGAACGGTTGAAAATAAACTGCACCACGGTGAGACAGTTTTCAACTATCCCACTGAAGCCAAAACCGTTGATATCACTCATCTGATCAAGATATTTGCTAAAATAATTAGAAAAGGAAAATCTGGTGAGTCAAATGCTTTTTTTTATTACTACTATCATTTTCAATTTTTCATAATGAAGTTAAACATGTTTTGGGCACTGGTGGCTATGGTGAACAAACAAAATTTCAGCTCCTGTGATCAGTTTTTCTTTCCAGAACTGGATTGAAAGAGATTGATGGAGCAGCCTAACAAATTTCCTTTTTGTCTTTTGCTCTGTTAGTAATTCTCCAGTTCAGCAACATAACTGTGCTGTCATTTGAAACATGGACAAAAATGGGGCATGCTATTGAGGACTTACTATGCTAAAATTTAACCAGAATTGCTGCTATGCTCATATATCATTGTTGCCAGTAGATATATGAATTGAAATGACCTGAAAGCCAGCTACAATCATTTCAATTATGGGCCATTGTTGTTTTCCTGAAAATGAAAATTCACGGGAACTCAGTTGTTTGAGCATCTCACTTAATTTCTCTTGTGAGAGTGTACCTAGATTCTTGATGTGTCCAACAATTCAATTAGCTTTCAAATTATCAATTTTACAAGTCATTCCAATATCTAGGTTCTTAATTAACATTTAACTAGATATTATCCATTGCATTATGACACTTGGAATTTAATTAAGCTAGCTTTCACCAGGGTCACTTGGCATAAGTCATGATATTATTCATTGCATGATTCCTATGAGGATTTTGTAAGTTAAAAATAGTTTGTTCCCAACATTTACTCAAAGACTTTCCAACTTGTACAAGTGCTGCTATTAAATTATTGTTCTTTTAGATAAATTGAAGCAAACAAGATCTTGTGTCAAAGTCCACCTTATTAACTTTTCAAATTAAAATAGGGATATGAACATAACCACCACTCACTTTGTATGATTCTCAAATATTTTCAAAGTTCAAACCCTCTAAGCAAGTGAATTGTTTAAGGGGGAAATAATTACAATTACAAAAACCTCTCGGGTTGAATTTTTCCCTCACTTCATTGACAAAACTTAATCTTCGTCATGAACATGGATCATCCGTAGCCATATTCTTTGCATCTCTCTGCTGCAAACTCTTGGCCCATGATTCTTATATTAAAATGGTTCATATTAATTCATAAAATGTTAAATTCGTCGAAACTTTTGTACCCTAGTTATTTTGTTGCTGCGGAGGATTCAAATTCCCTGAAATATCTGAAAATATAGGTTTTCCTAGATGTTCTAGAATCAGTGTATGCTACAGCAGGACTTAAACGCTTCACTTTTTACGTTTTGTCAGCAATAATGTTGCAACTTAAATACTAGTACTACATAAGCCGTAAGTTATTATGAGGCACAAATTGAAGTTTTGCTTCCTCACTCAGTTATTACACAGCAAGCCTAATAAAGGTGGTAGTTACATGCACTTTTCATCAGCAGGGAAGAAAATCTGATCTTGCAGTCTTTAACACGATGATGTGCATAAGCATTACCCTTATTACTTTTTTCCATTTTTGTCTTGACTTAATGTAAAGGGTAGTGCTGCATAAACTAGGGTTACAATAAACAGGGTAATTAAGAATATTCCACACAAGTTAACATCCAAGTCCAACTTCAATGAATCAGTAACATGATTGGCACCAACCTCACCAGTACAGCTTTTCTCCACTATTAAGGTAATGATTACAGTTAAACCTACCAACATTACTACTTTGATTTTAAGGTTATGGATTATATCACTTACTTTTCTTCAAAGATTCTGGATCTGGATTATTCTATCTCTTGCACAATACTTCAGTGTCTTCCATCTCTCCCTAAATATAAATAAAAGGTTAAAATGAGGCATCAGTTTTAACCAAAGCCAGAAACTTCAATGAATGCCATGAGGTTAGAAACCTCTTTATTTGTATACTAGAAGGAATAAATACATACACATATGTGATTTATGCATACCAACATCTAATTCTTATAAGTGGTACATGTTTGATCCTCTTTAAATACATCTCTAGATTGTGTATTGTGTAAGACAACCCTTACTCGGAGAGAGTTTAACTCCTCAACCAGGATGTGAATATTCATGGCTTTATTAGGATTGGCTCATGTGAAAGATACATGTTATTACACCACGAAAAGATGCAATTTTGCATCAAATTGCAGTAAAAGAAACATCGATCTGATGTCATGAGGCTAATAGATTTATGCATTAACAGGAAATCTTCCCATCCATTAAATCCTCATTTCTCATCATTTCATCTAGCTAGTATACACACTAATATAATGCCAGAAACTTTTCCAATGTTAATATGTTTCCTTCAGAGGGAGCGCCATCATATAGCCAAATAGGGGGACGTGATTAAATTCATATAAACATTGATAATCCATAGAATCTAGAAGAAATGACAAACTACCATAAGTGTACTTTTATCATTAATCTATGCTTTTGGCCAATAATTAATCCCTGCACTAAGCTGGGAATAATTCGAACCCATCATGCATCACTTAACAATGTTTAATAAGAATCATACAGCCTGTTATTGTTGACAACCATAAAGTGAAACAGTACTAATGAAAAGTCAAATGAAGTGCAACGACAACATGAATGCAAGTTTATAGATTAATATGCTTAAAAAAACATGCAATATGGTATCAGTGCACCAAATCTATGATTATTGCTTCCATTACTAGGATCATATTTTAAAAGAGGTGTACAATAATTAAATGAACATAGTGAATTAAGTATACTAAAGTCAACACATCCAGAGGCGTATATTGATACTGGGAACATGATGTGGAAAATTTATTCCATTTTTTATAATTTATCTTATGTAAAGCTAGAATTCTTCCATACCATCTACTGAAATATATACAGAAGATTGGGCCTGGAGAAATGCATGTCATGGAGGAAGGGAACCATACGATTAGTATTATTGCATAAAAATTATATTTCAAAAGCAGTGTTGTCAAATATATGGGCGCCATGGCCGATTTTGTAATAATTTGCCATTCGCCATCAATATTTGTCAAATATGGCCTGTTTTTGGCTTTCCGCCATCCGTCATTACCAACACAATTAAGCAGCATAAATATCTATATTGGCAAATAATATACCAGAAAAAAGTGGTACGATAATCTTCCTCCCATTGTTTAATTAGTTTGCTCCAATCAAATGACAAATGCCCCATAGCAAAAATTATATTTGTGAGCATCTTTAGTGTTAAAGCAACATGTATGGACCTATTCAGTTTGCCCCTCCAAGTAAACTAATTGCAGTGACCATATCTACAGACCTAAACTTTCCAGTCCTATGCTTTCTGGAACAGCAAACATTGCTGGACTTGATGTTTAGTGTGGTCAAAGGCTCCCTTCTTTTGCGACTGTCCAACACCGCCATAATTATGGTCTTACCCTCATACAATCAACCCTTTAAAAAACTTCTGAATACTAAAACTGAAGAGATCGAAAAAGGAAAATTCTCATTCAGAAAGAAATGGGCATGAAATACAGATTTGAAGGAAAATAAATGGTGAGAGATGACAGAATAATGTTAGAACCGTAAGTTGGCTGTAACAGGAATTCAATTGATCCACACAAACAGGTTTCTTATAATGATTACAGACTACACAAATACTAAACTTCAAAGGTAGCTTCATAAAATAATTATAGTGGTAACAAATATCACAAACAGTACAGGGACTTAAAATCAAATAACAACCAAGTGCGGATAAACCACCTATTCCAGGGAATTTGCCATCATCCTTTGCTTTTCACACTACTCAGATCCAGCATTAGAACTTGATTGGACAAATAGCAGTCTGCAGTCAAGGAAACCCCCTAACCACTGCTTTTCGACTTCTCCATGGCCCTGGGATCTGCAGAAGAAAGAAAATCTACTTCAGCAAACTGTGGCCACATAAAATCTTATGTGAAGGTACAGATTATATTACTGAGGGTTAAAATTTGAATTAAAATCAAGGTTATATTGATAGAGTTGCTAACATCAGGTCTTTCTATTTCTCTCTGGTTTTTTTTTTGGAAAAAGTCAGCATAATCTGCTGCAGTATAATCTGCAGCATGACATGGCATACATTGAAATTGTCAAGATTCAGTGACTTCATTTGAACACATTAGGATCATAATCTGCTGCAGTTTATAAGTTGCTACTTGCTGCACATGGTAACAGTCGCAAGCAGAAGGTCCCAATTAATAAATTAACTTGAAAAGTTGTCTATATTAAGTGCAGTGACTGTAAAATGAATATCAATGAGAATACGTGCTGAAACCAATGGCATCAGTACCCTTTATGATTTTTAGTCTTTTGCAAGTCTCGATGAACATCCTGCGAAAAGGTAAGGTTGCATTTAGAGTCAGTGAGTGATGCAAACAAGAACAAAGAAGAAACCTCATTCCATCAATCATTCAGTCCATTTTCTTGGTATAGAGAAAGACTTTAGTCTACATCAACACTTGATGCCTGCATAGACAAGCCCATGAAGCAGGCTTAAATTCTATTAAGCAGCAAAATCATAGCCATGATCATGTTCTTTAAGCTAACATTATTGAAGAAGTCCATAGCAAACATCAAAGGTTAATACTACGATATGAACTTGGATTTCTTTTTCTTTGTAAACAGGAGTTGCATATTCTTCTTCCCTCCCTTCCCAAAGGCCTCAAATCTTTACTCAATCATTGCCTAGCCCTACTCTCATTCCTCACCACATTTATTCTTACATACCACAACCAAATATCCCCATTCTCACTCATTCCCCAGTCATGTACGTGTTAATCACTCGTTCACCTCCACTATGAAGCAAAGCATCATCTTCAATATCCCCTATTCTAACCCCCCTACCCCCATGCTAATCTATTTCTTCCTAACCTCTTCCTTGTAGTATCCACATAAGTGACAGGGGTTCTATCATAATCAAAATAGAGTATCAAATCTGAAAAGAGGAAAATATTCCAACATTCAAAATTCTAAATGAACTGAGCATAGGGCTCATATTCAAAGGCTAGTCTTGCGTGCACCTGATTTTCCTTCATATTTTCTTTTGTAAATGGATGGGGAAAAATATCCATTAGGATTAAAAATTTAGGTTTTTCAGGGTTGATATGATGTTTGTAAAGTTCGATCAATTGGAAGTGTTGTGCGTGAGGAACTGGGGATGACTATCAAAATTACAAATAAATGAGACAACCAGAGGAATTTGTGGATAACAGTAGTGCGTCTAATGGTTACATATCTTTAGTGTGACCCTCAATTTCCGATTTATGTTAGGACTTAGAGGTTCTATTTGAGGACATGTCTGTCACGCAAATATTGTTCAAGAGAAGAAAAAATATTCATAATTAGCTACTGGAAAACTAAACTTCTTTGTGCTTATACATCTGTCTCTTTACATTTTATTTCTTTATTTTATTTTAAAAATATTATTTTATCAAGATGCCCTTTATTCAAAATATATGAGATAATTCACTATTCTTGGCAATATGAGAAAACCCATAGCAAAATAATCAACAGATCCAAGAAAGAAAGAAAAAAACGGCATATTGGGCTTGTAGTTGAAAATTAGGGAAAATGTTCCCCCTTGTAAATGATTTTAAGCTTAGAAGCATGGACAGTTAAATATGCATCACCCTTATGCAATCAAAATTCCTTTTAATTGAACTTTGAATACTATATCTGAAGAGGCCCGTAACAAAAAAGAAGAAATTCTCATTTATATTGGGCACGATCCTTACTCACCCACAGCAGGAACAATTCAATTCAAAAAGAATGGACATGAAATAAAGATTTGAAGGAAATAAAGGGTGAGGGATGGCAGAATAATGTTAGAACTTAGAACCAATGTTGGCTGTAACAGGCATTCAATTCATCCACACAAACAGGTTCCTATAATGATTACAGACTCCACAAATACTAAACTTCAAAGGTAGCTTCATAAAATAATTATAGTAGGAACAGACAAAACAAACATTAGAGAACTTAAAATCAAAGAACAACGAAGTATTCCACGGAATTTGTCATCATCCTTTGCTTTCCACACTACTCGGATCCAGCATTAATATAACTTGATTGGACAAAAGGCAACCATCAGTCAAGGAAACCCTCTAACTCCTGATTTTGGACTTTTCCATGGCCCTGGGAGCTGAGGAAAGAAAATCTACTTCAGCGAACTGTGGCACATGAATTCTTAAATGAAGGTACAGATCAAAACAATTGGTTTAAAAGTAGATTAAAAATCAAGGTTATAAGGTAATATTGATAGAATTGCTAACATAACTACATAAGGTCTTTATATTTCTCTGTTTTCTTTAAGGGGTATGTCTGCACCTTAAATCCAGTATATATTGACTTGCAGTACTAGTTCTAATGATTGTTCGACTGAAAACCAAGGTAGAAAACAATCTAGATTCTAGAAAAGGATAAAATATTACAATTTAAATATCACAACATATTTTCATTCAGCTTTGTACTTTAATTCCAAAATAATGTTAGAAATATTCCATAACATAGCATACACTGGCATTGCCATGACTCAGTGATCTAATTTCAACACATCAGGACCATAATCTGCTGTAGATTATTAGTTCCTACACATGATAACTGTTCAAGGATAAGGTCCTAATTTATCAATTCACATCACAGTTGTCTGTATTTCGTTTAGTGACTGTAAAATAAACATAACAGAGAATACATACCTAAGCCAATGGCATCAGAACCCTTCATGATTTTCAGTCTTCTGCAAGTCTCAGTGAACATCCTGTGAAAAGGTAAAGTTGCAGTTTAGAGTAAGACAGTGATGCAAATAACAATTATCATGTTCATTAGTCTGACATCATTGAAGAAGTCCATAGCAAACATAAAAAGATAATACTTAGATAGGAACTTGGATTGTCTCATTGCCTAGCCATACTCTCCCTCCTCACACATTTATTCTCACTTACCCCAACCAAATTACCCATTTCTCACTCATTCACAGTCACATACACGTTAATCGCTAGTTCACCACCACTATGAATCAGATCATTATCTTCAATATTCCCCACTCTAACCTCCGTGCCCACATGTTAATCTAATAATTCCCAACCTCTTCCTTGTAGCATCCACCTAAGTAACAGGGGTTCTCTCATATTCAAAAAATAGAGCATCAAATCTGAAATGGGGAAAATATTACGACATTAAAAATTTCTAAATACACTTCAGTATTTTGTATGTTACATTCTTTCTGTTGATGTAACATGAAAATTCTGAAGTTGGATTGCAAAAATATGAATATATCGTGCATGCCAAGCTCTAAACTTCTGACAAAACTTTCCTTCATTGAAACGACAACTTTCTGTTCACTTTTATAATTGAGTTGCAATTCATTAGAAAAGCAACGGCAGGCAATGTCCATTGTTTTTTCATTTTATGCATAAACAAATAATTAATTGATGCATAACATCAACAATATCAACTCTTAGCTGCCATGACAACTCCCCCTCCCCCCAATTGCACATGAAGCATGAAAGTATCCGCTATTTAATTCAAATAATGACTATTGATAACCATTATCATTCTCTACTGTCTCTTTCTTGATTAGAAGAATTAACAACTATTTTGTATCTCTATAATCCACTCTCTCAATTAGAAGAGTTGGTTTAGAGAAGAAAGAGATGATACATAAGTGCAGCAGTAAATAGTAATTAGACTTCACATTTTTATCGTAGTAAGCTAAGTGCCTCCCTTCTAGATGATAGTGAAGTTCACAAAGTTGAGCTATATTCAGGAATTACTGACAAAACAACTTTGGACTTCCCAACAAGATTAGTTTGAATATGCAAATTGATTTAGGGATAAAGCTACTCAATACAAGAACATCAATCAAGTAGCCTTTCAGGACTTCCCAACCAGATTGACATATATCACTCACTCTTAATATGCATCACACCTTAATCTCCCAGCATCCATAATTCTAAAACAAGTAATCCAGATGGCCCACAATTATTTTAAATTTTATTGACTCCAGGCAAAATGGCAACAAGTTACAGGTACAAAATTAGGATCAAATGCATTTTTTGGTGGAATTATTTGTATTAGAACATCATACTGTGAAAGTTTGAAAGCACTGTTTTTGTTTGAATGATGAGGTAATAATAAATTTTGCAAGTGTAATATATTTCTAGAGAAGTGCTATATAGCACAACACGACTGAAGTACAAAATCAAAAGGAACCAATAGCTTTCGGAAATACATGCAGTGAGTAACTAATAACAGGAAATGATGCCAATAATTAAAGTAGAAAAATGATGACTACACATCGTTGTTGTTTGTCTAACAAGGTTTTGTGACATCCAGCATAATCCATAATTATATTTTTGGGGCTGCCACACAATGAATTCTTCTCAATGGAAAAGTAAGAAATTTTCACTTCTCTTAATGGAAATGTTTGGCAAACAGAAAAATTTAGTCAAACAAAATATAGTTGAGAAAAACTGAGTTTTCAACATGCAAACTTACATTTGACTGCAACACATGGAAAAATCACTTGTAACCAAAAAGGCACTACAGATGTGACAGATTAATAACGAATAATGTCAACGTACTATTTCAAGATTATACTCTATTGTCTCAAACAAATATAGTTACTATTACTTGAAAAAATATGATGATATGACAAAGATAGACAGAGCAGAGAGATAATTTAAAACAACTTACTCCCATGGTACATCCCCTACAAGCATCCAGTCTCCATCTTTATCTTCATAAGAAAGAACATACTCAGAGCCATGCAGAAGGTCCCTCAGCTTGCTCTCACTCAATAATTCTCTTCCTGGAGCTCCATGGGAACCACACTGACCTGATATTGAACACAAGTACTTAGGGTACATTTCAGAATAAAAATAAAATAACCACCGAATTAAATTTAAATTAATCAAGGGAAAACCGATTTTGCGGTTAAAATAAATCCTCACCTAGGGTAAAACAGCTGAACATCTTCTCAAGGGCAGAAGAAAGCTCCTGATATGTTGTGTAACTTCTTAGATCCACTTTCCTAAGATAGGGTGCACCATCCATGCTAACCTTCACAAAGAGTGCAGAGAGACCTGGTTTTCCATCCACCTCATCGTTGTTCTTAGATGTGGTGGCCATAGAGTTTTTCCTAAATGATCTAATAGGAGGCCAACCAACAACCTGAGCCCTGCCATACATGAGAAATTACAATATCATTAGAACTATAAACACAAGAAAAATCAAATTCTAGGCTTTTGTCCAACTTCTAGTTTCTCCTGGAAATCATTGTTACTTGATTTGGCAGATTTTACTTACTTAGAAGCCGGTGCATTGCCACTGATAGAAGCACCTGTATGGTTATGTCCAGTTCCATTAGCAGCACAGGGCCGTTCTTGCAACATCTTGTTTGGCATTTCATTCATAGTAGTGGGCTGAGCAGCAGCAGGTCGCGGAGACAGCATTACATTTATCCCCTGCAACAAAGATTTCGAGGAATCAGACTCAGATCACTAAACAATGCATGAAACACCCTCTTCTCAGTTCTCAATAGCTACACCGAAAACTTGACATATTCTGACCTGAGAAAACCCATCCATGGTATCAGCAAACCCCCTCTTGTTACCGGAAACCACAGCTTTCTGCGACGTCGAGCTGATTCCATCTTTTGTAGGAAGCAAAGGGAACAGCGGCTTCTCATCGAGCTTCGTCGCCGCCGAGCTTAAAGAGAAAAGCTCCGGATCCCTCTCAGGAGATTGAGAACCAGGAAGACCTAGCCTCAACTCCGTAGCCTTCAAATTCAAGTTCCCCTTCTTCTCATCACACAAGCTAGGTACAGTAGAAGCACAACTGTCCACTGATGAACAATCCGACAACCCTAGGTAATTCCTTTCCTTCAACTCAAAACAGTCCACTTGTGAAGATGCAGTCGCAACCGTCGTCGTCGACGTGAGTTTGCACCGCCCTTCCTCCTCCGTAACCACCGCCGGCGGAGTCATCACACTCCAAAAAACACAAAAAACCACAAAATCAACACAATACTCAAAATATTCCCCCAATTGTAACGATCACGCCATTATCCAGAAATTCAAACAAGAACTCACAGGAAAATGCTACAGAATCTCACAAAAATTGTTTGAAAAGAAAAAGTAGAAGCATGCATGAGTTGTATTTATTGAAGATTTAATAATAATTAATCAGAAAAAACGGAAAATTAGACACGTAAAGAAGTGATAATTAAGTAATTAATATCTTAAACAAAATGAAATCTACAAAAATAGCAAGAGAAGTACATGTAAGCAAAAATAGCGTGACAGATCCACAAGCACACAAAACCAAACCCTTAGAAAAATTTTCAAAAAAGCAAAAATCAGGCACATTCTACCTGAGGAAAGCAAAAACAGAGAGGAGAAAATTGTGAAGCACGCACCTAAGGAAGGTTTGTAGATCAGAAACAGAAGAGAATCGATTTTGGTTGTTAACAGAGAAATGCAAAACGGAGAAGAGAGTGAAGAAAACGCAGAGAGTGTGTGTGAGAGAGAGAAAACTGAAAAGGCTATGGCCCTTCCATTAAGCAGAAAGCAACAAAAGCTTTTGGGGTGAGAGACGGAAAAACCAAAAGTTTATTTATTTGTTTATCTCTCTCGGGTTTGGTTGGGGTAAGGTAGGGGTAAAACGGAAAATAAGAAGGGAAAGCAGGGTTGTTTTGGGAAGGTGATGATGGTGATTTGGACCCGAGAATGACGTTGGACGGTTGAGATTGACTGACTCTGACGGAGAAATCAAGACCTTTGGTTGTTGTTGTTCTCTCTCGACAGGAAATTAAATATCTTGTCGCTGTTAACAGGTGCTCTGCATTATGACTTCTGAAAACCCTGTTTTCTTTCTTTTTTATTAACCCTTTGCTTTTCTAATTTCTGTTCTCATTCCGGAAATGAACCGGGTTGGAGTTTTTGAAATAACGTATTTGCCCTTAGTGTGAATAATTAACACTGTCTGAGTGTAATTATGTGCGATTAAACATATCCACATCATTACTAATGAGTTTTTCTAAAAAAAATTAAACAGAATTCTCTACGGGCTTGTGATTGAATTGCCATTTGTATAAACCTACATGGGGTTGAATTGACATTTAACATACGTATAAGGTCAGAATTTAGATTAAGTTATTTATATTATTTCCATTTAGTTTATTATTTATGTAATAACATGTGTGAGCTTTTTAGCCTATGGGAAACTCTATCTATGCATCTTCTAATGGGTGGGCCTCTGCCGGTATCTCAAGCATGTCACTAGCGCTCAACCCAATATTCTAAAAGTGCTTTCAAATAATTATGTTCGAACAGAGTATGATCACTATGGACAACAAAGTTATCTTCACCAAACATTTAGTATTACATTCACAATAATCGAACAAGAGACTTTACTTAATCTAAAATAATCTCGAGTCAGTTAACTTACGCATTTAACAGTGTTTGAACCTATAATTTAATGTAATACTTAATTTGTCTTTTTCCTTATGTATAATCTTATTTAATAAATTAAACATGCACTTATAAAATATTTGATTAATAGTAATACAAAAGTACAATATACATGAGGAAAGTTGAACGATTATATAGCTTCCTTCATCGTGGTCGCGATCACCATCAAGTGTGTTGAAGATCAACTATGATGCTTTTGTTGCCGTATCTAATTCAATTGGTTTTTGTTTTATTGAGGGGGTTCTTACCGCAGCGACTTCAACTGTCCTTGTAGTTTAATCTCTTGTGCTTACCAATGCCACGTGCTTTTGCCGGACACTTTCAATGTTTAGCTTTTATAGGATATGTTTTGACACAAATTGTATACTCTTGTTTGAAAATTAAAAGAGATCTTCCTAAGGACGTTGTTATTGCTTTGCTATTATTCATGTTTGTCATAGTTTAGTTTCATATTTTGACCTTATTATTTTATCTTTTGTTTGTAGAACTAATATGTGGCAAATGGTTTGGCCAAATTTTCTTTTTTTTAGTGATTTTGTTTGGATTGAGAAAGTTTCACCGAAACTTATTTTTGTGATTCAAGTTGATGTACTAGTCTTTGTGCCTCTTGTTTCTACTTAATGCGTTTCGATAAGTTTAAATAAAAGTATAAATCTTACAAAAAAAATATATATAAAAGATCAATGCATTATGATGATGTTCTATTTAATTGAAAAATGGTTGCATGTCCCTCCCAAATATCTTCTCAGGATTTGAACTTATGTTTCAATCCGTACAGAAGTCTAGCTTGCTTACCATTTAACAAAGTGTTGGTTCAATACTGATAAGCAAGTTAACTCTTCGTAATGATAAGGTGACAAGTTCGAATGTAGGTTAAAACATTTTGTTGAGAGATATGTAGTTGTTTTCTAAACGGGCAACAACATTGGTAAAAAACATCAATGCCCTTCAATTAAGATTAATTTGTTTTTAAAAGTAAACAAATTGATTAATCATTTTTGTGTTACATTGGAAAGATAAATTTCACTCGTTAGGAATCGATCCCTGAACCTCCCCTTACCCAATTCATATGTCTCTCAACTCCTACCATTTGAGCTATCATATGGAGACAAACTAATTGATTAATCTAAACCAAGAGAATTTTTTTTTATATTTTGTACATCAGAAAGTTAAATTGCACCCGTCATGAATCTAATTTTAATTATAAAATAAATTTTCAATTTGTTTTTAATTTGCCTTTTTTTCGGAAAAGTTAATGGAATTATATTTTAATTTTTTTTCAATTTTAGGTCTTTATGCAAATCAATAATAGATGACAAAATTGGTAATGAACTCATTTGCGAACATGCAATTAGGCAGGGGAAAAGAACAAAAGAAATGTTGAAAACGATCAATTTCGGTAGTTGAATGAGCAAAACTCCAAAGGTAAACCTCATTTTCACTGTCAATGCAATTAATTTTCATGATGTCTTTTTTCTGCATGCTCAAATTATCATGATGAATAATTTCCCAGTTGATATGAGCAGACACACCAGCATCGTGGAGTGATTTCAGGCTTTTACCATTTTACTTGACATAGACTGTTTCAAACTTCCAATTGAAGGGTCAGAAAATCATTTCTTGATCTCATTTCCTGATGCATGAGTTAGGTAAGATGACATATTCATAATAAAATGAAACAAAGTTATAATTAAATGGTAAAATTATATAAATTTAAAAATGTGAATGTGTTTCATTATAGGAGTCCAGGACAAACTATGGAGTAACCAAGAAGGGGAAGGTAGCAGAGTGGTACTGACAGAAATGATTACTGCTGGAGGGATCATATTCATGGCACAATCTTCTGTCATACATACAATATCTGATTTTTGGCTCAGCTGCAACAAGTAAACCGTGACAAATCAAAGGCAAACATTTTGAATTGAATTTTGGGGACACACCCTGACCATTACCATTTCAAATTAGCATCTCAAATCATTACTATAGAACACGCGTATTTTACGATATACTAATTACATGAAATAATTAATTTTCATTGAAATAAATATTACAAATTTGATTACTTTTATTCAAATAATTAGATTCATATAAATATGTTTATATCTATAAATTAAACATATTTATTAGCATGATAATGTTAACCACAAAAAAGAAACCATCCTTCAAAATATGTGATTAAATAATTTACATAATTGTTCACGGAAAAAATCCTCATACACAAGCAAGTAAGTTAAAAAGAAATATTCTGTTCAAAAAAAAGTTAAAAAGAAATATTGTATGTTTCTTGCAATAAAATTAGCATGTGTCAATAGGTGTGGGGAGAACCTCTTATATAATTGAGGTCTCTTTTAATTACATTTATAGCGACGGAGCATATCTCATCATTGCATTGGTGGGGATTAATTAGAATCATGTAATTAAGTTTAAGAGAGAATACAATCTTGGCAATTACATCAATGCTAATGGCGAAATATCCCGAAGACCTACTTATATGGGATGTACCTGGACATCTTTCATATATAGTCAATTGGTCAATTGTTGCGGGTGGTTGACTCAAGCTATAGCGATAAGCATGTTAAAATCTCAATGCGACATTAATAATTTGGTTAGCCCAAATTTCTAATGGTCTACGACACTCCAAGGCTAGGAATCAGGGAATCTAAGGTCGCAACCTTGTTTGACGTGGGTGAATGACCATCTTTATTGTCGCACTTGCACAAGTCATCCGATGACTTAGTATCTTATTTCCATTCGAAGGTTAATTGTGATTTTGCATGCATTTTGTTGTTGTCGAGATCAAGGTATCACTGTTGATAATAATTATTAATTCTTTCATAAATGTGCTAAATATTAAATGACTCTCCACTAAATGTGCAATAATTGATTTTGCACTTTTGTTTAATAGTGGGTATTAAATTTACATATTTTGTATGATTTACCTACTATATGTATTCAACACTTTGTCAATTTCAATTCATAATAGTGTTAACCAATTTCTGGAGATTTTCCTTGAATTGCTCCAGCACCTGGCCTTTTAACCAATACTGAAATCCAGCTGTATATGTTCATATATACATCATTACCCTTTCTCAAGCACATAATATGATATAATTAAGAAGGATAATTACAAGACATTGATCATCATACATGCTGCTGGTATTTTTTTTCAGTCAGGTCATGATTATAAGGAGTCAAATATTATTAAAGGGATCGTAAATGGAGGAGAAGGGTGAGGTGGGAAAGTTGATAAGTTAAGGAAGAAAATAAATGAATATGGAGGGGACAGAGGAAAACAGGGGTTGAGAGGGAGACAAGAATGCGGCAATAGAAAGTGGGCTTGCCGGGTGGTGAGTAGGACAGGTAACCTCCCCCACTGTCTTCACTTATCTCTTTTCCTTCCATCATTGCATGTTTTCTCTCTCTCATTCTCATTTGGAGGATTTTTTTTTTATAAGCCAAACTTGTATTATAACTTGGAGTACAAGAGGTACTCCAACCCGTAATACAAAGAGAACAAAACAAGAAGAAAACAAGAAAACAACAGAAAAGAAAACAAACACAAGATAGGAAACCAAAGACTATGCCAGGAAATTAGCACGGCTAAGGCACTAAAAGCATCTCCAATGCAAGGTTCTTAGTTCTTATTTTGGAGTTAAGAACTAAGAACTAAGAACTTTACTATTGGAGGTGCTGACATGGACTCCTTAGAGCAACTCCAATGCATGGTTGCTAGATGGGTTGCTTAAATGCTATTTTGGTGGGCCCAGACTGCCACATAGGATTTAAGCAACTCATAAGCAACTCATGCAGAATTCACTCCAGTGCATCGTTGCTTATTTTACTTTTAGCTGGACCCCACTATACCTCATATATTTATATTTTATATTTCCACCTAAGCATGATTTAAATTTAAATTTTAATTAATATTTCTAACAATATAATATATTTAAAATTAAACATGTTACTTTTCAAAAAAAAATATAATTAAACTTGTTACTTTTCATTTTTTTTTAAGTACATTGACATTTAAGCTTGAAAAGAATGATTGTTTTTTTTCTCTCATATTGGGCCAAACTGTCATATTTTGGACCAAAACAACAGATAATTTCACTCAATCTCTCTCAAAACAACAATCATTTACCTATACCCTATTCATCTACCCAATTCACTCAATCTCTCTCACACATTCCAATCACCCACCGGCCACCAAATTGATTTAACTCTTCCATTTTTCAATTCAACATTTACCGGCCCACTTCTCACCAACCCCATTTACTTCACCATTCTCGAAGCTTCCCCATTTCCTCACCTTCCTCCTCCCCCTTTCTTTCAAACCCAGTTCCTCACCTTCGTTCTCTCCCTTTCTCTCTAACCCACACCTTTGTTCTCTTCCTTTCTCTCAAACCCACATCAACCCACATCAGAGGTTCTCACCTTCGTTGTCTCTTTCTCTCTCAAAGCCGATCGAAGCCTCCATGTTTCGGATCTAACGTCTGTAAGATCAAAGTTTTGATCTAGTAGTACAACTCTATGTTTTGATGATTACAAGTTAACCTTTTGATATGAACAATTGTGGTACTCTAACGTGTTTTTCTGAGTGTGCTATTTACAGGCTCTGACCTCAACTCAATCTCACACAAATCAGAAGCACTGTGTATAAAGAGCAACCCAAGCAACGCTTTCGCATTCACCATGTTCAGTATGAACAGTGGAAAAGCTTCAGAAGTTCTGAAGTTATACAAACTCTGATGTGGACTCAGTCACTAGAAGCTCTGAAGATCCAGAAAGTCTGATAACCAAGAAACACTGAAGGCTCTGATACCACTTGTAGGATCACGCGCTTACCACTACGCCAAAACCAATTGGTGTTAGTGAGGGCGCAACGTTATTTCTTATAGCGTATCAGAGCCAGTACCAAAATGAGGTATTCGCTTCTTTCTCTACCTCTGAACTGAAACATGCATTGTCTGATATTATGGATAAGTATAACTCCTTATTGTCTAAGCATAAGAAGCTTAAAAAGAACTTATCTGCTGTTTCCAAGACCCCTTCTGAACATGAGAAAATTATTTCTGATTTGAAAAATGATAATCATGCCTTGATCAATTCTAACTCTGTGCTTAAGAACCAGATTGCTAAGTTAGAAGAAATTGTTGCCTGTGATGCCTCTGATTGTAGAAATGAATCTAAGTATGAAAAGTCTTTTCAAAGATTCCTAGCTAAAAGCGTGGATAGAAGCTTAATGGCTTCAATGATCTATGGCGTAAGCAGAAATGGAATGCATGACATTGGCTATTCTAAACCAATTAGAAATGAGCCCTCTGTGTCTAAAGCTAAATCCTTGTATGAATGCTTTGTTCCCTCTGGTACCATATTGCCTGATCCTGTACCTGCTAAAGTTGATAAAAACCCTCTTAAAAAGGGATCCTTCTCTATGACTAAATATCATGCAAATATTCCTTTAAAATATCATGTTGAGACACCCAAGGTGATCAGAACCTCTGGGGTAACTAACAAGAAAGGACCCAGAAAGTGGGTACCTAAGGACAAGATTATCTATGTTACAGATATCCTTGATAGCTCCACTGAAACACCAATCATGGTATCTGGACAGTGGATGCTCGCGTCACATGACGGGAGAAAGGCGTATGTTCCGAGAGCTGAAACTTAAGCCTGGAGGCGAAGTTGGCTTTGGAGGAAATGAAAAGGGTAAAATTGTTGGTACTGGTACTATTTGTGTAGATAGTAGTCCATGCATTGATAATGTGTTATTGGTAGACGGCTTAACACATAACTTATTGTCTATAAGTCAATTAGCTGACAAGGGTTATGATGTTATATTCAATCAAAAGTCCTGCCGGGCTGTAAGTCAAATCGATGGCTCTGTTCTGTTTAACAGCAAGAGGAAGAACAACATTTATAAGATCAGATTATCTGAGTTGGAGGCTCAGAATGTGAAGTGCCTTCTGTCTGTTAATGAAGAGCAGTGGGTATGGCATAGACGGTTAGGGCATGCCAGTATGAGAAAGATTTCTCAGCTGAGCAAGCTAAACCTTGTCAGGGGCTTACCCAATCTGAAGTTCGCTTCAGACGCTCTTTGTGAAGCATGTCAGAAAGACAAATTCACAAAAGTCCCTTTCAAGGCAAAGAATGTTGTCTCAACCTCAAGGCCGTTGGAACTTCTGCATATCGACCTTTTTGGACCAGTGAAAACTGAGTCTATAGGTGGCAACAGATATGGGATGGTTATCGTTGATGACTATAGCCGCTGGACATGGGTAAAGTTTCTAACCCGCAAGGATGAGTCTCATGCTGTGTTCTCTACCTTCATTGCTCAAGTGCAAAACGAGAAGGCTTGTAGGATTGTGCGTGTCAGAAGTGACCATGGTGGAAAGTTTGAGAATGACAAGTTTGAGAGTCTGTTTGATTCCTATGGAATTGCACATGATTTCTCTTGTCCCAGAACTCCTCAACAAAACGGTGTTGTTGAGAGGAAGAACAGAACTCTTCAGGAGATGGCTAGAACCATGCTCCAAGAAACTGGCATGGCTAAGCACTTTTGGGCAGAGGCAGTAAATACAGCATGTTACATTCAGAACAGAATCTCTGTGAGACCAATTCTAAATAAGACTCCTTATGAATTGTGGAAGAACATAAAACCCAACATTTCTTATTTTCATCCTTTTGGCTGTGTTTGTTATGTTCTCAATACTAAGGATAGATTGCATAAATTTGATGCTAAGTCTTCTAAGTGTCTATTACTCGGTTACTCTGAGAGATCTAAAGGTTTTAGATTTTATAATACTGATGCTAAGACTATTGAAGAATCTATTCATGTTAGATTTGACGATAAGCTTGACTCTGACCAGTCAAAGCTAGTTGAAAAGTTTGCAGATTTAAGCATTAATGTTTCTGACAAAGGCAAAGCTCCAGAGGAAGTTGAGCCAGAGGAAGATGAACCAGAGGAAGAAGCTGGTCCCTCTAACTCACAAACTCTGAAGAAGAGTAGAATCACTGCAGCTCACCCTAAGGAATTGATTATGGGCAACAAAGACGAACCAGTCAGAACCAGATCTGCCTTCAGACCCTCTGAAGAGACCTTGCTCAGTCTGAAAGGATTGGTGTCCTTAATTGAACCCAAGTCCATAGATGAAGCTCTTCAGGACAAGGATTGGATTCTGGCCATGGAAGAAGAATTGAATCAATTCTCCAAGAACGATGTTTGGAGCTTAGTGAAGAAGCCTGAGAGTGTTCATGTTATTGGAACGAAATGGGTATTCAGAAACAAGCTGAATGAGAAAGGAGATGTAGTCAGAAACAAGGCAAGGCTAGTTGCTCAAGGCTACAGCCAGCAGGAAGGAATAGACTACACTGAAACATTTGCTCCAGTAGCAAGACTGGAGGCAATCAGACTGTTGATCTCTTTCTCAGTAAATCACAACATAGTTCTACATCAGATAGACGTGAAGAGTGCCTTCCTAAATGGTTATATCTCAGAGGAAGTCTATGTTCATCAACCCCCAGGTTTTGAAGATGAGAAGAAACCAGACCATGTGTTCAAATTGAAGAAATCACTCTACGGTCTGAAGCAAGCTCCCAGAGCATGGTATGAGAGACTTAGCTCATTCCTTCTGGAGAATGAGTTTGAAAGGGGTAAAGTAGATACAACTCTTTTTTGCAAGACTTATAAAGATGATATCTTAATTGTGAAAATTTATGTTGATGATATTATATTTGGTTCTGCTAATCAATCTCTATGCAAAGAATTTTATGAGATGATGCAGGCTGAATTTGAGATGAGTATGATGGGAGAATTAAAGTACTTTTTGGGAATCCAAGTTGATCAAACACCAGAAGGAACATATATCCATCAGAGCAAGTACACTAAAGAACTTCTGAAGAAGTTCAATATGCTGGAATCTACAGTGGCCAAGACTCAAATGCATCCTACATGCATTCTGGAGAAAGAAGATAAAAGTGGTAAAGTATGTCAGAAGCTCTATCGTGGCATGATAGGTTCACTTCTATACTTAACTGCATCTAGGCCAGACATACTATTTAGTGTTCATTTATGTGCTCGTTTCTAATCAGATCCAAGGGAAACCCACTTAACTGCTGTTAAGAGGATCCTAAGGTATCTGAAAGGCACCACTAACCTTGGCTTAATGTATAAGAAAACATCAGAGTATAAGCTTTCAGGTTACTGTGATGCGGATTATGCTGGAGATAGAACAGAGAGAAAAAGTACTTCTGGAAATTGTCAATTTCTGGGAAGCAATCTAGTCTCATGGGCAAGCAAGAGGCAATCAACCATTGCACTATCAACTGCAGAGGCAGAATATATCTCAGCAGCAATATGCAGCACTCAGATGCTCTGGATGAAACATTAGCTGGAGGATTATCAGATCCTTGAGAGCAATATCCCAATCTATTGTGATAACACTGCTGCAATCTCATTGAGTAAGAATCCTATCTTGCATTCAAGGGCAAAGCACATTGAGGTAAAGTATCACTTTATTAGAGATTATGCACAGAAGGGCGTACTTCTTCTGAAGTTTGTTGATACTGACCATCAATGGGCAGATATCTTTACAAAGCCCTTAGCAGAGGATAGATTTAATTTTATTCTGAAAAATCTAAACATGGACTTTTGTCCAGAGTGAAGATGGATCAGAACCTCTGACTATGATACTTCTTGATCAGAAGATATCTAGTCCAGAAGGTAACTCAATCAGAGTGTGTGTACCCACTGGTACTGACTCTGAAGCTGAGACAACAACACGTGTGTCAGTATTTCTGATGCATAGTTCCTTGTGCCCGTGTGACAGTCTGTTATGATTGCGTGTAGATGTGCTTCTCTCCTGTGTGTGATTTGTGTATTTACTGTTACTATCTATCTTTAATTTTCAACCGTTGATCTTAAAGTGCTTTTTGAATCAACAACGGTTATTTGTCAAAACCCACTATACACACACGATCTCTTTCACTTCCGGTTTTTACTCTCGCTCTCTCTGCTTTTCGAAACCGCTTATCCTCGATTTCTCTCTCGATCTCTCTTCATCTTTCAACCTTCATCTTCTACCTCAAACCTTCAACCGCTTCAAAAATGGTGAGTCAAACCAGAAGATCTACTGCAGATGCACCCCAGTTCCCTCACATGGTAGTTGGTCTAGCAACGGGCCAAAGGGGCCCTGAGAATCCGACACAAGATCAAGGTCAAGCTCAAGAGCAGATTCTTCCAATTGCAGAACGGGGCTGTGCCGTTCACTGCGTATTTGCTCCTGAGGAACTTCAAGTCCTGGCAGAATGGAGATTCGACCTCGACAACCTGGCTGCAAATGGGTATGATCTTCGTCCTGAAGTCCAAGTTCAAGGTTGGGGAAATTACTTCAACAGACTTCGAGGACCGGTGTATGATAAACTGATCAAGGAATTCTGGAAGCACGCCGACTGCGATGATACTCAGGTGGTATCTCATATTCTTGGAAGAAAGATCATCATCACGGAGAAGTCCTTCGTGAACTTGCTGGGTGCAGACACTGCTTATGGGTATCGTTTCCAACTCACGGAATCGAAGCTGAAACCCAGCACCAAGAATACAATCAACGAGGCCCTGTACACCAATTACAAACCGGGCAAGACGAATTACAAGGTGATGGACCTTCATCCCAAGCTCAGGATCTGGCACAAAATTTTGCTCCACTGCATAAACCAGAGACCAAAGGGCAGTTCTCCTGACTACATCAACTTCAACCAGAAGGTGATGTTGTTCTTCATCCAAGACCAGAAGAAGATCTGCCTTCCCTACTTCCTGTTCTCCTACTTGAAGGAATGTATCCGGAAGTCTCGTACCACTGCCTCCATCAAGTCAGCAATCAAGTATATCCCCTTTGGGAGACTGCTCTCAGACTTTTTCATTGAAAGCAACCTGGTACAAGATCTGGTCAATGCTGGATGTGTAGAGGATCTGACCACAATTGTCAGTGATGTCTTCACTGCAAATTCTCTGAAGAAGATGGGTCTGGTCCAGAAGAAAATCGCCCCTGCTCGTGAAGACACATCTTCTGAAATCAGAAGCAGAAGGATGCCTCTGAATGACTACCCTCTGTGGACTCAGGCAGACAATCCTGACGCCATTAGGTGCTATGTTGAAGACCTAAGGGCTCAAGGATTCGAAATTGATCTCGATGATTTCTTCAGCCGACTGCCGCCAGCTCCAGAGTTTCCTTCTCCTCCCAAGAAGAAAGCTCAGAGGAAGATGATCCTAGAAGAATCTTCTGAGGAATCAGATGTCCCTCTGGTCAAAAAGAAGAAGAGAAAGCCTGATGATGGTGATGATAGTGATAATGAGGATGGTCCTCCTAAGAAGAAGAAGAAGCAGGTCAGAATCGTGGTGAAGCCTACTCGGGTGGAACCAGCTGCTGAAGTGGTCAGAAGGACTGAACCTCCTGCCAGAGTGACTAGATCATCAGCACATTCAAGTAAGTCTGCACTTGCTTCTGATGATGATTTGAATTTATTTAATGCACTCCCTATATCTGGCATGCTCAAACACTCCTCAAATCCCCTCACTCCTATTCCTGAATCCCAACCAGCTGCACAAACCACCTCTCCACCACATTCCCCAAGATCTTCATTCTTTCAACCTTCCCCTACTGAAGCACCTCTCTGGAATTTGCTTCAGAACCAACCCTCTAGGTCAGAAGAACCTACCTCTCTCATTACCATTCAGTACAACCCATTATCTTATGAACCCATCATTCATCCACAACCAGAGCCTACCCACACAGAACCTGAACCCAGAACCTCTGATCACTCTGTCCCAAGAGCATCAGAACGTCTGGCTCTCAAACCCACGGATACAGACTCTTCCACAGCCTTTACACCTGCATCATTCCCAACCAATGTTGCTGATTCTTCTCCCTCCAATAACTCTGAATCCATTAGAAAATTCATGGAGGTCAGAAAAGAAAAGGTGTCTACCTTAGAAGAGTATTACCTCACTTGTCCAAGCCCTAGGAGATATCCTGGCCCTAGACCTGAACGTCTAGTTGACCCAGATGAACCTATCTTGGCCAATCTTTTACAAGAGGCAGACCCTTTGGCTCAACAAGCTCACCCTGCCCCAGACCAACAAGAGCCTATTCAACCAGAACCTGAACCCGAACAATCAGTGTCTAACCAATCCTCGGTTAGATCACCCCATCCTCTGGTTGAAACTTCAGAACTTCACCTTGGAACCTCTGAACCCAATGCTCAAATGTTTAACATTGGCTCTCCCCAAGGTGCCTCTGAAGCTCACAGCAGCAATCACCCAGCCTCTCCTGAAACCAACCTCTCCATAATCCCTTACACTCACCTCCGACCCACATCTCTCTCTGAGTGCATCAATACTTTCTATCATGAAGCTTCTTTGATGCTACGCAATGTGCACGGTCAGACTGACCTCAGTGAGAATGCTGAACGTGTGGCTGATGAGTGGAACAATCTGGGCACTTGGCTAGTGGCTCAAGTTCCAATTATGATGTAGCTCCTGCATGCAGAGGGAAGTCAGAGCATTGAGGCTGCAAAGCAAAGGTTTGCTCGGAGAGTGGCTCTTCATGAACAAAAACAGAGAAATAAGCTTCTTGAAGCTATTGAAGAAGCCAAGAGAAAGAAAGCTCAAGCAGAAGAAGCTGCACGTCAAGCAGCAGCTCAAGCTGAACAAGCCAGACTAGAGGCAGAACGACTTGAAGCTGAGGCTGAAGCCCTTAGATGCCAAGCACTTGCACCAGTAGTGTTTACTCCTGCTGCTTCTGCTTCCATTCCAGATCCTCAAGCTGCTCAGAATGTTCCTTCCGGTTCTGCTCAGTCAAGCTCCTCCAGACTCGACATCATGGAACAGCGTCTTGACATTCATGAATCCATGCTGATTGAAATGAAGCACATGATGATGGAACTTCTGCGACGAACTGATAAACCTTAGTCTTAGGATCTCTTCGTTTTTCTTTTTCTTTAACGTTGTTTTATTTTTGTTAAACTCTGTTTCTTTTTATTTACTTATTCTACTTTGTTCGTTTGTGATTATCTATGCATATCTATATATATATATTTGTGTCACATATGTTTGCAAAAATCCTTTTATTCATCATATCTTTATGTTTACATCATACATTCTTTCCCTAAAGTCTAGAATGGAGGATCCCTCCTCATTCTTCTGCACTCCTGGCGCTGCTCTGACCTATCCTTCTCCAGACGCTCCAGTACATGCTGGATGTTGTTGAGCCTGTCCTTTAGCTCATCCCTCTCCAGAATCTCTTCTGCGGTCTTGAGCTTCTCTTCCAAACTCTCTTTTTCTTCCAGCAGCTTGAGTTCAAGCCGGCTGAGTTCTTGCACCTCCTCCACGAAGGCAAGAAATTCCCTCAGGTCTCTCTTCACCTCTGGACGCAGGTCCTCTTCCAGCAGTGTCCGTGTCAGCTCCGCGATGGTCGTTGTACCCTCTAGATGCCTGATGTTCAGGAACAAGTCCTCCTCAAAGGCCTTCTTCCTCAGCTCTTCTAGTGCTACGATGTATGATGCCATTTTTTCTTTACTGAAAATTGTTCGAAGTGTGAAGCTTACCTTCTCTCCAACACTTTATATAGGCTTCACTTTCTCTCTGACAGTTAATGCTCCTACGGTTTCTCGAGGTTAAGTTCTTGGTAACTGACCCTTCTCTTTACTCACTTGACCGGTGGTAAACGTTCTTCTCTTGCATTAACTCTTCTATTTATTTCGCCTAACTCTGATTCTTGCATCGTTTTCCTTTTCTTTAAACTTAGACCTTCTCTAAGGGGGAGTACCTTGTACTTCAAGCTAAGTTTTTCACACCCCAAGCTTTTTGCTTATGACAAAAAGGGGGAGTAAACCCAGTTTTTGATGTGTAAGATGTGTTAGTGTGATTTATTTTTTTCTTTTGGAGAATTTAAGAGTTCCACCTTCATGACCATAGATGTGTCACTGGGCAAATACAAGGAATACATTTCACTTCTTCTGAAGTGATTCTAAGTTGACTCTGATACCCAAGACTCTGATACCTTGTCCGTGACTCTGATTACTTATGCGCTCTGATTACTCGATTTTCATCTATGTCATAAGTTTTTCACTCTGAACTCTTATATCATTTAGCTCAGAATCTAGACTTTACTAACGTTTTCATCAAGTATTAGATTCAGGGGGAGCTAAGCTCAGAATCAAGCAGTGACTTGAATTCAGAATGAGCAAGATAAACTATTCACATCAGGATAAGTCTTATTCTATATCTCTAAACTCTGAGTGAATTCAGTTTAATGTTTAAGAATTGTTCATCAAAAATCTTAGTTTTGTCATCATCAAAAAGGGGGAGATTGTAAGATCAAAGTTTTGATCTAGTAGTACAACTCTATGTTTTGATGATTACAAGTTAACCTTTTGATATGAACAATTGTGGTACTCTAACGTGTTTTTCTGAGTGTGCTATTTACAGGCTCTGACCTCAACTCAATCTCACACAAATCAGAAGCACTGTGTATAAAGAGCAACCCAAGCAACGCTTTCGCATTCACCATGTTCAGTATGAACAGTGGAAAAGCTTCAGAAGTTCTGAAGTTATACAAACTCTGATGTGGACTCAGTCACTAGAAGCTCTGAAGATCCAGAAAGTCTGATAACCAAGAAACACTGAAGGCTCTGATACCACTTGTAGGATCACGCGCTTACCACTACGCCAAAACCAATTGGTGTTAGTGAGGGCGCAACGTTATTTCTTATAGCGTATCAGAGCCAGGTCCCGTGTTCGAATCCCACGGAAGGCATGCTGTGCAGCTAGTTTGGCTGGCAGGTGCTGGGGGGGAATTGTTGGGTTCAGGTGGGCCAGCATCCTGCCTGCAGGTAGCATTCGAAACGGGGCGCTGTCTGCTACGCTATAAGAAATAACGTTGCGCCCTCACTAACGCCAATTGGTTTTGGCGTAGTGGTAAGCGCGTGATCCTACAACGTCCTCTGTTCGAAGGTGTTCGCCTCCATGCCTTCACCTTCGTTTCACCCAGATCGGTGGCTCGAAATACAGATCAGAACACGCATCGGAGGTTCTCAACCCAGAGGTAGCAAAATCAGAGGTGCAGGGGTCCAAATCGGTGACATGCACATCTTTAATGGCCAAATCGGTGACATGCACAACTTCCATGGGATCGGAGCTTTCCACTTCCATCGGTTCTCACCTTCGATCGGTTCTCAAACCCACTTGTGTAATTTCAATTTTTTTGATTTTTCTGTGTTTTGTTGATTTGCTTCTGAAGAGTGTAACAAAAAAAATTTGTTTCTGTCTCATAACAAAAAAAAAATTGATTCAACTCTGAAATTTGTTTATGATTCAAGTATGGAATTAGTTGATTTCGTTTCTGTTTATTTGCCTATTCTACCTCTTCTCATTCCCTCTTTTTTTAACTGCAATCTTGCAATCTGTTGAATGAAAGAGAAAATGTTATTTTAGAATAAAAAAGGAAGAAGAAATAAGTTAAGCAACGTTGCTTAAATAAGCAACGTTCCTTAGCTTTACAGAATAAGCAACGACATGTCATCTCCCTCCAACGGTTCCAAAAAATAAGCAACGCATCTTATTTTCTCCAACCAGGTTAAGCAACCTGCGTTGGAGTTGCTCTTAGTTCTTAAAAATAAGAACTCAGTTCTTATATAAGATGTTTTACTTTTGAGTTCTTAGCTTAAAATATTAATTATTTCTCTCTCATCCAAATTACTTTATTACTTTATAAGTTTTGTTTTATTACTTTATGGAAAAAAAAGTATAAATAATGTGGTTGGTGGGACCAAATGAATAGTACTAAGAACTAAGAACTCATGGTTGGAGCAAAATTACTTGAGAGTTGCTTAAACACATTTGACAATACGGGCCCACATGAATAGTGCTAAGAACTAGCATTGGAGATGCTCTAACACTGACAGTACATGTGGATTTTCCTTTCTTTCTTCCCTAGACTCTACGCTTGACTATACACTCTATTATTATTTTTATTATCATTAAACCTCTATTCATAATTAACTGTTTGAAGAGAAGAAATACACACATTATGAAGTGAAATTAATTTTTATAAAATATTATATGTTTTTATATTTTACTTTTTAAAGTGTATTTTATTTTTCTGATTTTATTTTTCTCACAAAAGTACTATTTAAAAAAACAAAACTCTTTTAAAATGTTAAGTATACATGAATAAAAAAATTCCTTCTAAATTCTAAATAGACATTAATATAAAACGGAACTAATTGTATTTGACATGTTGTTGTTGTTTCTCACCTATCCTATCCCCTCTAACAGAGCTTTGAGCTATCAGCATCTCTCATTTTCCACGCACTCCTCCATTATCCCCCATTAGCATATCATCACCTTACGTCACTCCTCACTAATTTAAATTCATAATAATCATGTCTCATCTTTATTCATGCCATCAAAGGCATAAAGCTAATCAACCATAGTTATAATTAAATTTCTTGCTTTGTAAAATGTGTGATTTTTGGGGGAAAACTATTGCCAAAATGTATAAATTGAGTTTAAAACATTTAAAATATATTATATTAACTAATTTATTATTTAAATTAGGGAGCATAGGTCGATTCGATGGTTTTCTTATCCAATTGAATCTGAATCAATCAAAACAAGTCAGATTGTTTCTGTTCGAATTTCACATTTCTTATACTTAATTTCCTCTCAACTGTTCATGCTCGAACGATGCGATGTCTCAAAATATGGAAGGAGGTTGTCGCAATCAACAACAACGAGTGAGGAGGAAACCATGTCGAATGATGACAGAAGAGGGGCGGAGGACGATGGATTTGAGAGGAAATGGTTGGAGGAGTGACAAATTTATGTGATGAGGTGTTGGGGTTTCTATGAAGTGAAAGTTAGGTTGTTTTTTTTTTGTTCAAAAAGTTAGGTTTATGTTAGGGTTAGTGTTGGTGAGTCATATAGTCCAAGGGCTAAGAAAAAATAAAATTGTTATCGGTCGGGTCTTATGTCGATTCCATACACATCAAATCAGAGAAAAATGCACCCAATCTTACATGCGAACCCCAACAACCTGAAAATTAGTGTTTGAATTAGTTAAGTTGCCTGATTCGACGCATTAAGTACGTATGCAACCCTATTTAAATATAAAATAGCGTCAAACTTAATTAATGTAAAATGGATAATATTAAGTTATATTCCCTTGCTTTTTAAAATACTCATTTACATTTTTTAAATAGTCTCAATTTAGTTTTTCCATCCGTTTCTTTTTAGAGTTTAATGGATATGTACTGGCAGTGTAAAATAGTTTTACACAGTCATCCAATCAAAGCATGCCACATAGGAGAGATAATTACATTTGACTTTAATTTTAATTAAAAGAATAAGATATTTTCTGATTTGACGGAATTCAATTGGATGTCTGTGTAAAACTATTTTACACTATCAGTGCATATCCATTAAACTCTTCTTTTTATTAATTTATATTTTAGTAGAAATTGATATATGTTATAACTCCAAGTGTAATGTCACAAATATTATGTATCGAGAAGGATTGTTTCTCACTAATATTGTATATTTTTGTATGAATTGTTTTTCTTTCAGGAAAAAAACATTGGAATACCACAAATATTTTTTATGTTTTAATGCAACTCTATTTAACAAAAAATTAGTACACTTGTTGTACTCTTATAATGTCAAAAAAAATTGTAGGGTTGGGAAGGAAATGGTGGATGTGTACAATTTGATGAGAATGACTGGGGATAAGGTTATGGCTATGAATAGCACTAGATTAGTGAATCAAATTGCAGCAGAACAGAGAAACTAAATGCTGATAATATTATATTACATACACTGAGTTTAGTCTTTGTATTCCTAATCCGAATTAAATCATTATTATAGCAAGATTCGAAAGAAAGAAGTGAAAATTGAAAAGGATTTGGTTTGATTAGGAGCCACAGGTTTTGCGGGGCTGGGTCACGACACAGGGACCCAATGCCGGAACGACTCCACTTTTGCTGCTATCCTATTCTTTTCATTTTTAATCAAATTAATTAGTTTAAAATTAGTTTATTCTATACCAACTTTTAATTATTTAAGTCATTTTACAAATTATCCAAAAAATGAGTGGATTATAACATTATTGTATTTTGATTAAATGCCTTCAGTTATTACATACTCATCAATTTCATTTAATTTTCTTAAACTGCTTTGAAGTTTCAAACAATTTACACTTTCATTTTTCTTTCATCTCACTTCCACTCATTTTCTTACTCTTTTACTCCCTCCGATCCTATTTATAAGCAACAAAAAAAAATTTACATGGTTTAAGAAATGTAGTAAAACTAGATAAAATGCATTAAATTTGTCTTGAATCAAAATAAACTTTCAAAATTACCATTTGTTATTCGTGTTGGAAAGTGGGAAAGAGAGAGAATAATTAATGAGACACATTCTATAAGTTAGAATTAATAAGGGCATCATTGGAAAAAATAATTAATATAGCTCAAACTTTCATTTGGTTCTTATAAAAATGACCAAGATTTATCTTCTCTTTCATACTTATAAATAAGGCCGGAGGTAGTATTTTTATAGCATCATTTATCATATCTCACATTCTCTCTTTTTGGTGAATGCAACTCGATCACCATTACAAACCAGCCATGATATGCCTATGTGACTATAGTTTGCTTATAGAGACATTTACAAATTATCTACCCACACAGTTTTCACATTAAGAGAAGCCTTAGATGCAATGCAAAAGGTAGATGAGATGAACAAAAGGTAGATGAGATGAACTGGCGTTGGAATTATAAACGGAGCTTGAGGAAGAGAAAAGCAAGAGGGAGGGTCAAACAAAACAAAACATGTATTTTCAAGTTTGGGTTTCTGGTAGCGAATGAAACAAGTTGGGACCATCCTAAATTCCTAGGCCAAAGCCAGACTCACGTGTGAAAATCTTTATTCGTGACCGCGACCCTGCATGCGTGTGTGCTTGCTAAACTATATGCTGAAGAGACTCGTTACCACTCTCTCCGCCAAACACGCCCAAAGGAACTATTTCTATCTCATTTTATGGGTTGAACTTGAAAACAAACCCAGAGGTTATTAGCCAAACACAACCCAAGGTAAATGTAAATAGTAATACTATTGAAAAAAGTCATGGGCCCTTTACTTGTGCGCCTGTTAACTTAAAGAATGGTAATACACTGTTATGCTTTTAAATATTAATTAAATTTCATATTGATTGATTCACTAACAACAAGCAAGTTAAAGGAGAATAAAAAACTTATTTGATTGAGCACAAAAACTACAAAATAGAGATTTGAAAAGGTTTGATCCAATTGTAGTTTTAAATAGGAAAATGTTTGATACACACCTCTCCACCTTTCCACTTCTTAAGATTTGAGAAGGGAAAAAAGTGAAATGAGTGATATGATAAGTGATATGATAGAAAGAAAGAGATAGATAGAAAAAAAACAAGGTGGAAATGATTTGTAAGAAAGAGGAGGTGTGAGAATATCATCACCCTTTTAAATATTAGGTTGAAATGAAGCGACCGGTTGGTTCATTGCTCACCTTACCGACCTTATTGCCGATGACAAGCTGGAGGATTTGGGCCAAATTTGTTCAAGGTGATTTGGCCTTTTCGAGGCCTAGTGGACGATCTCATCATTAAAGAAGACCTTTTGTGATATGATGTCTCAAGGCTAGGGTTAGGGTTAAGATATTTTTTAGTTCATTGCCCATGTTCCCTTAATCACGACATTTGGTAGCTGCGTGAAGAGGATTCTACAGTTAAATTACGGTTACAAAAACTCGCCTATATGAAATTGTAAGGGTCTTTGTGATTTCATGTTCACTATAAAATACAGGGGGCCTAAATCAGAATTTTACTTTAGGGTTCTTAGTTTGGTTTCTTCGATCAAAACGTGAACAAAAATAGTTTTTTGTTTTGTTTTTTAAAATGGTAGAACAGAGAGAAAACACCTTCAAATTACCAGACATGGCGCCAGTGACATGTTAGGGAGGCCAACAAGGGCAGGTGAAAGTTAAACCCGAAACCTAAAGCCAGTTATGCTAACTCATGTTGGCCAAAAATAGTTTCTGAAATGTAAAACAATACAAAAATGTTAAATTTCACATATATGATATATGTATCAATGTATCATAAGTATTCATAACCTATTTCTGGAAACGGATCCTTCGGTAAAGAGAGAAAAAGGCTGGGCACATTTGGTCCATTCCATATTGTTACCAAAATCTCCGACGAAGTTGTATTTCCTTTGATGGTCAACATAATTTTTGTGGGCTATATATCCAAGTTGTGGATTATATTTATTGAGTCATACACCTCAAAGCTTGCGCCTAAGAATGGCCCAACTATATGATTGGGCTGGGGTAAAAAATATGTCCCTTGTTAGTTTTTTAATTTTTGGCCACTGGGATTTCTGAATCTGATGATCCACTATATGATCTCCCTTTTCACCTATTTTCTTGCATGTTCCAAACAAGAGTGTGTGCAATTCTTATTCTATTTTTGAATATTGCACCTTTTCTGTAATCCATTATCAAGCAAAACAAACGAAGCCTTAATATTATTTTCCCCTTAAAACAACCTATTTAGCTTTTTTTTGGTCGAAGGAAGGTAGAAGTTGGTCATAATATGAAGTTTTTTGCCTTAGTTTTATGGACCAGTTCTGCATGATTATAAGTTATAAGCCCGTGGACATCTTTGTTGGGCCTCATTATTTCACCTTTAAGAAAAAGGGAATTTGACCAAAAAAATAAAAAATAAAAAGGGAATTATGTTTTTGACAAAAACAAGGAAAAGGGAATTCCTTTATCATTTTCTTGAAAAAAAAGAAAAATAGTTAAGATTACTTGTTAAAGTATAAAAACTTTTTAATATTAGATTCATGTAAAAAACTTTTCATGTAGATTTGAGTTGCAGCCTAGGCTAGCTACTTGTTGGTATAAACGCAATTGAACTATCAAAGGCACGTTTATGTAATGTACCTTGAATATCAGTTAATTTAAATTGCATGTTATTATCACAAGTGGCAGTTTACAGTGCTAGTATATTTTTATTTAAAGGAACAGGTTGAAGTGGAACTTACGTATACTCCTTGACTCCTTGTATTTCAAAAAAACGTATAGTTCTTGAATTCTATGGAATGGTAATGATAATGGAAGATACATTGCCACAAAAAGCATTTGCGTGCCAATTGCAAGCTAGGCAGCAGAGAAATAAATATGAAATATCAAACCTGTATGAATGAACTCAAAAAGGTGAACATAAAGTGACCCTAATTACAACTTGTGCTCAATGGTCCATTGTCTAGAACGCAATTATGAATGAGAAAAATAGAAACAGAAAATTTATTGCAACAGGTTACAGAGGATAAGAAGGTCCCCATTAGAACTGTCCTGGCAGCAACTCAGAGGATTGGTCATTGAGCACATCCATCCACATGAAAACCGCTCTTTACTTACGAAGCTTAGATAAGATTGGTTTTGCCCTCTTTGGGAAACAACCCACTTGCATCACCTGGTGTATATACTAGTTGTGGATAAAGACTAATTAATGGTTTATAATATCCCCTAAAAATGTTTTAGAATATAAAAAGATGAATTTATAAATTATTTGGATTTGAAAGAAAATATAGAATAAGTAATAAATGAAAAAATATATATAAAATAATATTTGTTCATATGCTTTACAAAAAACGGTAAATATATAAGTGAGCAAATGAGTAAATATGTCATAGATATTAAACTTTTAGAAAGATTAGTTTTTTTTTTTTGTAAAAAGAATCGTTTTTCTTTTTTCCTTTTCTTTAAGCATTGATGTACCCAAAAAAAAAAATCGTTTAATTCTTCCCTCTTTCTAATTTTCTCTCAACAACTAGTTGTTAAGAAAAAATAATATATATTTTTTATTGTTTTTCTTCACCTAAAATTCTCACAATTTTTGCTATATAACATGCATAGATTGTAATTAGGTAACGTCATTGAAAATAAAGGTCAGACAAGGTGACCTGTAGTACTGCCTAGCTTGCCTCCATCATCTTCCAGCAATGATGCCTTACAGGCTAAATCCGTTAAACATGACCCACGGTTCACTTTTTCTTTTATGTACATTGAGGGTGTATTTGTTTTAGCGTTTTCATTGCTTCAGGTCAAGTTTTAATACAGAAAAGCATAATTTTTAATGTACAATTAGAATGTGCTTTTACTAAATAGAACTTGGCACTTGGCAAGCTAAATGTGTTTAACTTCATTTCAACCTGCCGGGATTGAAAATAAAAGACTATACTACACTTATAAGACAATTAAAATAAAGTTATATAATTTAACATCCCTCAGACTCACATGCATCATCATGAAACATCAAGACAAGAGTTTCTTAAATAAGAAATAAAAAGAACAACCTCCAAGAATTGAACCAAGAGTGTACCGTTATGGATTTGGATTGGAGCGAGTGTGCCTCCAAGTAGGATGAACGGCCCAAGAATGAAGTAAGGAGGCCCGAAAGGAAGACAACCAAGCATGTGGTGTAGTTTAGATTCATCCTCCATTTATCCCCAAGACTAGTCAAAGAAGTTAATTATTATTTCCCTGATTTCCTCCCCTATTAATGTAGTCTGGTCAACTTAGTAATGTATCTTTGACTAGGGTTTGAGTTCACCAACTATATAACGAGGAGCCAGTAATGTATAATCCATGCTCAACTTCTCACCTGAATAAGACTCTAAGTTTTTTGTTCATCCTTTCTTGCCTTAGGGTTTTTATTCCATAACAAAGAGCATCCAGTATCATAACTATTTTCTTCATCAATTTCAAACTCATTTCATAGAGGCTACCACACAAATCTCCCAGAAGAACCATACAATGCAATCTCTCATACTTGATCGTCACACCGGAGGGCTCAATAATGTAACCTATCTTAATCGGAGGGCCAAATGATGCAATCTTTCATCACATCGGTTGACCAATGCAATCCTTCATCACATTACATGACCAATCTCTATTCCCAACACTCAACATCGTTGCCATAGCAATCTGCCAAGCCGTCACCGAAACACCACAACGCTGGGATCGCTCAACGTGGCCAGCCACCATTCAAACTTTTTCTTGATAACAAAATCAATTGGATCCTTGGAATTTGAATGTGCCGCAACAACCCACCAAAGACGCATATTCATTAGGGTCGATCGTCACTTTCAGTGATGACTATCACCATTACCAAACACTGAAATGGAGCCCAACAACCTACCGTACTGTGGCCCGGACATTAAATAAAGGTACTCTCAAGCTTACATCTGCGAACGATTGATCCCTTGACATTTTCCTCACCAACCTATATGTTATCCAGCAAAACTGTATACACTTACGTAGAAATAAAAAAAAATTCATTGACATCTTATATAAGTGGAATATAGGTGGAAGTAGGAAAAAGAAAGGGAAAAAAAGAGATAATATGAAATGTGATAGATGATATAATTAAAAAAAGATAAGAAAGATAGAAATAAACAAGAAATGAAAAAATATTAAGTGTGAATGAATCATAACTCTAAACAATATATTTTTGGCAAACTTTTACATGCTGGTTGGTGAGGGAGGGTTATAATGTTGTTTCTCCCATATCCAATTAATGAATGCCAAATGGAGATTTTGTGCCATGTCATTTTAACTTTTAAATTTTTTAAATAGATCCTCCAACTGTTTATATTATAAATTTTACCATATAATAAAAATACAATTATTTTTCAAAAAATGTTTATTTTCAAATTGATTTTAACCTTATTGAAATTGATTTTAAACATTTCAAGCTGATTTGGGGTAAATTTATTGACCTAATCCTTCCTCATCTCCTCTGAGTTCTTCTTCTTATCTGTGGTGCTGTGACAAATCAAATACAGGAAAATGCTAAACACTCCAAAATGAAAACTCAAAAACACAAACACTGAGTAAACTATCCCTCCGAAGGAAAAAAAAACTCAGAAAAACCAAGAAGCCTTCAAACCCCTTTAAACAGAAGGCTAATTTAATCTTAACGCAAGAAATGCCAAATCCACTGGCTAAAAAAGATAGGCATGTAAGTGTGTACAAAATCTACTACATAAAGTAACCCTGCATAAGTAGTTGCAAATTTGCAATGGTTTCTTGCAACAAAACTAAGACCTGCTCCACAATAAGGCTTTGATAGACGCATCCATATTGATTTTAATAGAATCTGTTGGAGCCTTGGAGGAGTGCAATAATTGGAAGGGTGTGATGAATTGTAGGAGGAGCGCACTATATCAATACAGGTAGGCAATTAACGTGACAAAGCAAGTGCCAAAGTTTGATCTACAGATTTGATAAATTGATTAAAATGAGTTTTGTTCCTTCTTGCATATTTTCATTTTTATCAAGCAAACTGGCAGAATGAAGAAGCAAATTTTACTCATTTCACAAACAAACTCAATGATTATCCATGTCGGCAGGAAAGACCACCGCTAAGGGGCGGCTTGCAGCGGAGGTACAGAGCAAAATAAAATCTTATTTTAGGTTAACTTGTTTTTTTTTATTTCAAGAACTATTAAAAATTATAAATAGTTGAGGATAAAATACTAAATTTAAAAGGGACCCAAGTTTAGAGTATAAAATTTACTAGTCAAAATGATGACATGGCATCCTAGCAGCTTACTATTGGTTAATACAGGGGAGGCATGACTGCTGTTTAAAACACAAACAACATTTTTAAGTTTGCCTATATTTTTTCCTAAATCCTTTATCATCCTATTAATAGACTGTATAAAAAAAATGTTTATGTATTCACTAAATAATTCACTCAAATATATTCCTAGAGGAGAGGACCCTCTGTATAGTGTTTATAAATATCCCACCCTTTCCACCAAATCCCCATTCGCCTTCAAATTCAGTCTTCACATTCCTTGAAATTTTTTGCTTCTCCCTCTCTGCCTCCCCCTCACACACACATTCATGTCCGCAGGAGCAAGCAACAACAATAGCAGAATCAAGTTCTGATAATGGATAGCCAAGATATTTCACCATCCCACGTGGATGCATCTCGACCGACCCTGGGCTTCCCCTTAGGCACTGCACTCCTTCTCATCATCATCTTCAGCTTGAGCGGCATCTTCTCCTGCTGCTACCACTGGGACAAGCTCCGCTCACTCCGCCACCAATCGTTCTCCGATCTTGAGGCTGCAGCAAACTCATCATCATCACCTTCCAACTCTAAGTTGAAGCCTCACTCCAAGGTAGAAGGTAGTAGCAACAGTCAGAAGAGTTTGACTGTGTTGATGCCAGGGGATGAGGTACCCAAGTTCATAGCCATGCCCTGCCCCTGCCAGACTTGGAGACAAGAGAACATCATTGTCACCGTGGAAAAGCCAGAGCCACCGCCCAAACCATCGCTTTTACCTGTCCCTTTCTATTAGCATTAGCAATTATATATTCATCTTAATATTAATTGCTCTGTATATATATATGCATTTTCCCACCATTTGTTCTATCACCCGATGAAGTTGCTAAGAAGAAAATAGAAATTACAGACTGACGGTGGTTAATGTAGGAACAAGGTCAATTGATTCCATACTTGTGTTCTTGTATCAAATTCAAATGTAACTATTAAGGGATTCAATTTTTCATTTACTCAACTTTCAATTTGGCCCCTTTCAGCTAGAAAAAACAGAGTATATTGCACCTTGCAATTAACAATTCTTTTCTACTCTTATCAATTTTATACACTAATCGAGTGTTTTCCAAGTTTGAAAAAAAAACTATGAGAACAAGTGAAGGATTAAATTGGTAATTGAAAGTGTTGAGCGCGGACAAGTTCATAATTATGTAAAATGCTAGTCACAAAGACTAGCTTGAACGACGTTTTATCTGACCACCACATTAGCTAACTTGATTGACATTTTAAACTGAATTTTCTCAATATTACAGTGATCAAAAATATATTTTCTCAAATATTAATATTGGCTAAATAGTTTTTTTGTCCTTGTAAAATAGTAAATTGCTCATTTTGGTCCCTCGATTTTTTAGAAATACATCCTAATTTATAGAAATTCCCATGTTAGAGTCCTTGAAAGACAAACTAAAAATACAATTTCGAATACTGAAAATTACTAAGGAAATAGTCATTCAAAATAAACTTAATAAATTTTTCTTTAGGCATTAGTTATTCCAAGGACCCAAACATGGGTATTTCCGTAAATTTGAGATAGATTTGAAAAAAATGGACCAAAATCATGAATTCACTATTTTGTAGGGACAAAAAATATATTTAACTCTATGAATATTGGGAAGTTGAAATTTTCCACCCCACCTACCCAATTTCCCACCCTACGTTCTTTTTAAATCCCAAAATTACCTCATTTCTCTTTCAAATTTCACCCTTCACCCCTCTCTAACCTCATTTAAAGGGTTTCTATTTTGAAAATATGGTATGTAATAAGTTTGTAAAAAATGAACTACGAGTTATCATAAATTCTAAAATCCAATTCTCTAACCCTCATTATGTTTAAATCCCATATAGTTCAATGTTTTTTTAAGTTTGAACGTTCCTCTACCATTGCTAACTTCTTTGTAAATTAGATTAATAAAAAAAACATTAGCGGGTTCTAAACGTCAAAACTTCATGTTCGGCAAAAACTCCAATTTTTTTAAAAATGGGAATTCTTATCCTTAAAGCATAGTGAGTATTCAAGTTCACAAAATTGTATTGGTTTGTATTACGTGAAGAGTAATGTTTCATCCACACCTCTCTTTTGAGGTGGAGATGTGAAATGGTGAGAGAAATATGAAGAAAAGAAAAAGTAAGAGAGAGAAAATATGAGATGTGATAGATAATAAGATGAGAGAGATAAAAATAAAAAAAGGTGAAAATGAAGTGTTTAAAAAATGAAGTGTGTATATATCATTACTCTTTTGTACCAGGAAATATAGCTCCCAAACTGTTATACATGGAAATTAAATATGTTCCTGGAATCAAATAACCATTCTGAATTTTGTTAAATAAATTATTTTCCAGAACATTAAGCTAATTCTCACATTAGTAAAATATTATAATTGGTTGAGCATAATTTTTCCATGGGTGAATATAGATTAATTATGGCGCAGATACACTAGATCTTTCATGCCCCCAATTGAAATGATTCCGTAAATAGAATACATAATTGATCCCTGACGTTTATATGGTTGGCCTAATCGAGGAGTATATAGTATCATTAATCAGTCAGTCCTTTGGAGACTCATTGGGGAGTGGGGTACATGCACTTCAACCACAGTGTATATCTTGTTGCTTTCTCTTATGATGATGAGATGAGTACTGATTATATAGTGGAAATATCCTCGCAAAAATTAGGTACAAATCATAGCATAAGGTAAAGGTGTGTGTCATCAGTGTGTGTGTGTATATACAAAAATATAATATCTACTCCGCATTTCCAGCTATTTGCCTATTGCCCAAAATATCTCAGTTTCTGCATTCCCTTTCATTATTTTGTTTTTATTTTTACGTGAAAGTATTGTTCTCAGCTTTCCCTTCTTCTCCATCATCATCATTGATCAACTGTTTTGTACGTTAAAATCTTACTAACCAAATATAATTTAATGCTAAAGAAGGAACCGGATGAGCGTAACATGTCACTTTAATACTAACTCCAATATCTATTGGATCGTTTAATGGAGTAGGATTGGTTTAAGGATAAGAAAAAAGTGGGAGGCAGCGAATCAACAGAATTAGGTTAATGAATGTCATTGCTGCGTCACTCACTTGAGTACTATATTCGTTTATGGGCGGTCAAGTTTAATTATTTAGTTATTCAGTTAAACCAATGATTCGTTATTGGAGCAGATAGCAACAACCATCTCATCCGGGAAAAGTCATCTTTTTCTCAACAATATCTTTGTCATTTGATCCAATAGTGTTCCGTTAGATAGGAACATATTTGATAAATATTGATAACTCTCGAATAGAGTATTAGAATGGAAAAAATCCATTAGATAATGAATTATTGGTTCTAAGCCATCTCTGGCGATGAATCAACAATTCGAAATGCTTTAAGTCTATAAAAAGTAAAAATGGAATCAGTAATAAAAATATAAAATGTTCTTAAACATAAATAGATACTATTAACAAATTAAGATATAGATATCTATCTATTACATATCTGGGACCTTTGAAACAAATAGACGCATCACGAATTCCATACAGATTACTTTTCAATACAATTTCTTTCAAATTCCGTACATATCCCTTTTTGAGTTTTTTGAAATAAATAAAGAATATGGAGTTTTTGGAACTACAATTGGTAAGAATTCCGAATTGAAATAAGAATATTTATTGAATTATCCGAATTACTTCGAGATTTATTTTTTGTCGTTTCTAATAAATAATTATTTATTGACTTCCTATCTAAATTTGCAGTAGTAACAGGTCAAATTTCGATATCTAGTTTATATATATATATATATATATATATATATATATAATTACATATACGTGTGTTTCTTACCTATCGTAAACCAATTAGTGGTGTCTTAGATTCAATCTGATTCGGGAATCATGCTTTGAAATCTCTAAAAATGAAAGAGTTATCTTATAACGATTCGATTTTATATACACCTAGTTTGACCCCCTCCTGCTCACTAATACTCTATTTTTTTTTTTTAAATTTTTCAAAATTTCTTTCTATTTTTATTCTTTAGGTAGATTATTGTAAGGCGCGCATATATTACGGCAGACCTAAACTAAAAAAATTGAAGAATTTCTTGGGAACCCTACAAGAGCCGATCGTTTTTTTTTTCTCTGACAGATGGTCAGAACTTCATCTAGGTTTGAATCCTACTGAGAGGTCCACTAGAGATCAGAAATTGTTGAAGAAAGAACAAGATGTTTCTTTTAGGAAATCGAAAGAAAATTTGGAAATGAATTTCTATTAATAGTCGAGCCGATTATTATCATTACTTTCTATTACCATTACCCATAATTACTATTACCAAAAAGTTTCTTTCATATCCACAACCCAGATATTGGTAGTGCTCAAAGTCGTATTTCTTTGGTGAATAAAATCCAAAGAGTTTATCGATCCCAGGGAGTGCACATCCATAATAGACATATCGAAATTATTGTTCGTCAAATAACATCAAAAGTCTTGGTGTCAGAAGATGGAATGTCGAATGTATTTTCACTGGGGGAACTAATTGGATTGTTACGAGCTCAACGAACAGGGCGTGCCTTGGAAGAATCTATTTGTTACCGAACTATATTATTGGGAATAACAAAAACATCTATGAATACTCAAAGTTTCATATCCGAAGCAAGTTTTCAAGAAACTGCTAGAGTTTTAGCAAAAGCCGCTCTCCGAGGTCGTATCGATCTTGATCCTTAAGAAGTGACAAAGAAACTGTATGAGACTTGTGTGAATTTCCCGATAATATCCACAAATGGCTTGTTTTTGGTAAGATATGTACATTACTATATGCAAACTCAGAAACGTGATATATATTTGTACTCCAATGCATTTCTCCTTCCGAATCAGAAAAAATATGTTTTCAAACCTTTTCTTTCAAATTTAAAGTATATGTTCCTGCACGGATCTCGGCAATTATTTGTTCAGATTTTACATATTGATCATTTTGAACTAATAAAAAACTTTTGGGTGGAATAATTACGTTATGCATAATATCGTTACTTTCAATAGTTACATATAAGTCTATATAACATAAAAGGCAGGATGTCCATGACGTGTACGTGTAGGGTAAGCCGAATTCTCATTGAATTTTATTTTACCATTCGAGGGGGATCGCACATATTCGGCGGTACCACCCGTGAAGACTCCGCCAGTATGAAAAGTTCTTAATGTTAATTGAGTACCAGGTTCTCCAATAGATTGGCCGGCTATAATACCTACAGCTTCTCCCAATTCGACCAGGTCTCCATGAATAGGACTCCACCCGTAACATAATCGACAGATCCAAGACGTATTCCTACAGGTAAAGGGGGTTCGGAAAAATATTGGTTACCCGACAAGGAATTTCGCTACCTTAGGACCGTTATAGTTACGGCCGCCGTTCACCGGGGCTTCGGTCGCCGGCTCCCCTGTCATCAGGTCACCAACTTCCTTGACCTTCCGGCACTGGGCAGGCGTCAGCCCCCATACATGGTCTTACGAATAAATTTTTATTTAGTTGATAATCATATAAAGCAGAAGATATTTTAGCCATTTGCATCAAACTCAAACTTCCTTCTTGCATACGTGCTCCTCCAGATGCACATACTACAATAAGAGGTAAAAGTTGGTTGGTAGCATATTCGACCAACCGAGTGATTTTCTCACCTACTACGGATCCCATACTACCTCCCATAAACTAAAAATCCATAATCCCAATTGCTACAGGAATACCATTTAAATGACCCGTACCTGTTTGAACAGCCTCGGTTAATCAGAGTTATTCTTTGATAAATGATCACTGTGAGTCAGACTCAATAGAATTTGATCAATCCTTTTCTCTGCAGTTAAGGTAGAGAACTGAACCAAGAATTCTCTTTCTTTATCATCAATCGAATCACTGTTCGAGACCCAGGATTCTATTTTATCATCAATCCAATCACCATTCACATTTCTTAGTTTTGGTATAATTGGTATAATTATTTATTTGTTTGGGAGAATTTGGATAACTTTTTCTCCTCACTTCTATATATAAAATTATTTCTATAATTGTCAAATCAATGAAAATTTTGAATTTTTATTTTACAAATTTCGGTTTTATTAATTATTAATAATTATATTTGAATATTTAAAATTTTTTATTGAATTATTAATTAATATAGCAATTTCTATTTTACTAGGAATTTGCTTATTGGCTTATTTTTACTTTGTATTTTGCGCCAATGGTTTCGTATTTGGCAAATCAAATGCCATGGTTTAATAACAAATCATTCGGATTAACTAATTTTTTTATAGGCAAATGTTAATTGTTATAAATATTAGTAAATTAATCCTTCATTCGGGTTCGAACCCGGGACCTTCACCCTTCACCCCACCCAAACCTTATGTCCCTACCTCTTACCACTTGAGCTATCATTCATGGACTTCTGACTAATTGATAATATTAGTGGATTGATCATTTGTGAAAGATTTCTCTAAAGTGAAAGGTTTCATTAATTCCAAAAAGTTATGTCGAGTAGACCTTGTCCGAACCTAGATGAAGTTCTGATCATATGTCAGAGGAAAAAAAAAACGATAGGCTCTTGTAGGGTTCCCAAGAAAGGGGGTAGATTAAGGATAGGTAAGAGAGATGACTTTTAATAATAATTAATTAATTAATTAAGGAATTAAGGAACAATTCGTTTTCATTTACAAATATATAGTATTTGAATATGGAAAATGGTATTTTTTTATGTTTTGAAAATGAGGGTATCTACCACCAACATCGACAATAGTGATTTATCCTTTCATCGCGGGTGCTCACATTAAGCGATATACGACATCATGATTAATGAACAAAATGAGTTAACCAATAACCACTATGCTAAACATACATATTTTTAGATATCTAATTGACACATGCACTTTGTAGCAATTTTTGACTCTCACAAATTGTGAAGATAAAAAAAGTGAAATTAACTATGGAAACAACCGGTATCAAAATAGTTTGGTTAATTTTAAATATACACTTTGTGTTGGTCCCATTGTGTCTATTGGATGATAGAGAAGTTGAGTTCAATTATACAAGAGTCTTGTGAAGATTAATGGTAATTAATGGACATTCTTTTTTTACCATATATCTATGCGACATGTTTTTTTCCTGCCATTTTTCAGCCGTTGCAAATATTAGCGCCAGTTTTTAACCGCGTTAAGCTGTATGTTGAAGAATGCCCGCGAAAACCATATATCTAACCATCATTTTCAACCTTGTAAATTATCGAATCTCACTCTTGAGCTCTTATACTATAATTACATTTATTTATTTTTAAGGTGATAACTAAGTTAAATTATTTATTTTCTAAGCAATGAAATTTTTGGTACATTCTAAGCAATGAAGCTTGAAGCCCATTTTGAACTGGGTTTGGGCCATCAAACCCCGTCATGCGCCAATAGATATTCAAGTTCGAATTCACCCTTTTCCCTCTCTCTAAAAGAACTGTTGTAGTCTTCGGAGTGAACCCATCAAGTGTTTGTGAAAATGCCGAAGAGAAACTCCTCTGTCTGCAACCACCCCACCACCACCCCACGACGGTCACCGAGGCTCAACCCCACCACTCCCGACCCCAAACCGTCAAAGAAGAAATCTCCGGCGGAATCGAGAATCTGCACCGTTGGATTGAGACGATCTCCCCGGTTCATCAACAATGGGGTCGCTGAGGTTCCCTCTCTCAGACGATCTCCCAGGTTCTCCGATGACCAAACCCTAGAAAATGAGCAGAGAACCCCAGAGAAATTGAGCAAACCCGGTAACGCTTCTGGTGGTTCGGTGAAATCCGCGAGAGTGAAGAAGGGTTCTGTAGCAAAAAAGAAAGAGAACAGTGCTGTTGCTGATGAGGGGATTGCGGTTGAAGATGGAGGCAAAGGGAAAGGGAGAAATGGGGTCCTGGCAGGGAAGAGAAAGCGCGGTGGCGGCGGAGAAATTCATGAAGGGTGGACAAAGGAACAAGAATTGGCTTTGCAAAGGGCTTATTATTCTGCAAAGCCCAGCCCCCATTTCTGGAAGAACGTTTCGAAACTGGTAACTATCTTTCTTTGTATTTACATTTTAAAGGATGCACACTGAGTTACAGCACAAATAGCATAACATGATAGATTATCTGAATTGCAAATCTTGAACTTTTGTCATGTTTGTTTTATCCTGTGTTGTGTTGCATGTCATGATTATTTTTGAAATCAAACATGAAATGAGTATCATTATGCTTAATCAAAGGCCATTACGCTTGTTCATTTTCTTTATTGTCCTTTTTGAATGTTCAAAATCAAATGCAATGCTAGAAGGGTCACCTGACCTGAGAATTTGACAACTTGTGTGTTCTCTGACAGCTGAGGATAGCAGTGAATAAGTGATTATATGAGCTTTTAGGCCAAAACTCTAGTAACTTGGAAATGCTGATAACTGTTTTTTGGATGGAGTTGTTATTGACAAGTTTTCTGTATACATATATTTGCTTTAGCTTAAGGTAACCATTGCAAAGAATGTATGTAATATTATAATTTGTTGTTTGTTAATTGCTTGTTAAATAGGTGCAGATATTCTGTATATTGTTTTGTTCATTGAAACTCCCATACAAAACCTATTTCAGGTTCCTGGAAAGTCTCAACAAGATTGCTTTGATAGGATTCATCATGACTATATGACACCGCCTCAGTCTCAGCCTCGATCAAGGGCAAAGACAATGAATTCATCACCACTTCATAAGTTCTCAATATCAGCAAGTAAAGTGCTCAAGCCTATTGATAAGACAGCTAAAAGATCAAAATCTTTCAAACAGAAGAGCTTCATTACACAGAAGTCTATTGAGAAGCTGCTACAAAATCGTTTTAAAGTTGATAAAGACCGTGAAGGGGACATATTTTCTGTTCTTGAACCCAACATTGAAATTCCTACTAATGCCTTGCAGTCTAGTCCAACATTTTCTACTCCGAAGCAGCTAAAAGAAAACCAAGGTTTACTGAATAGTTGCACGGGAACATCATCTTCAAGCCAGAAGAAGACCCTTTCAAGATTTAGTAACTCACGCGTTTCAGATGTTGTTAGTCCCCCAGTGCTAAAACAGGTAAAGAACAAGGTACAGCATGAGAAATACATCAATCAATTACGATGTAGGGAGGCTAGAAGAATGGCAGCCTCTAAACGGACAAAAAAGACCATAACTGGAAAAATGATGGGTGAAGGAAGCAGCATTCTGAAAAAGGATGCAGTTAAAGAAGCAAAAGTTGCCTTGGTATCTGAAGCTAAAGATGCTATCAATAAGTTTCAACAGTCACAAGTTAATTTCATGGGCGATTCGTGTAATTCTGATGAAGACAATGATGAAGACTTTGGAGATGAATATGAAAGTCCGTAGGTTTTCCTCAACCACATTGAGTGAAACTGACGTGTATAGCAGTTAGATATAGTAGCCTAGTCAAAATCCAACTTTTCAAAAAACCCAGTTTTGTAGCAATTTCCCCCAGTTAACAAAGTGAGCAATCCACTCACTTCTAGTTTCATACTTGCATTATCTTCTGGGAATAAGATTTTTCTAGATGTTGTGCATTTAGATTGGGCTTTATAGCAATATATCTCCTGAATTCTATCTGGGTAAGTAGCTTTAAATATAGATCACAATGGGCAAGACCTGCTTCTGTTATATTTTAAAATTTTAATAATAGGCTCTATGTACGCGAGTTCACCACTTTGCGTATTGCAAGCATTTAGTCCAAGACAGTTCATGAGTGAGTTGAAATATGACTTGTTTTAAAGCTTTCGTTCTTGTTTTGTGGTTGGCCCTTAGAGTCTTTATGTTGAAGATAAAAAAAGTAGATGGTCATTGGTCTGAAGTTTTGATCACTAGTTTTCTCACTAATGCAACATCCAAACAATTTATATGGGTTAGCTTGCCATTGTTGCTGTTGTTGCAAGTAAAATCAGATTCAGTACTTCTGTAGTTATCTTGGATTATCACTAAGTTTAGCATTTCAACAGGCATCAGCATGTAGCTTTCCCTTCCTGGTAATGAATGAGATCTACCTTTCATTTCAATAGCTGTGGTATTGTAAGAAACTGGTGTGCATACAAATTAACATTATTTGATGGGGCTACCTCATCTTGCATCTTGAGGTATTATTGTTCTTGTTCAGCACTCATCTTGCAGTTATTGAAAAATTATACAAAGCAACAGGCCAATAATTCATTTTATAAGGGTCCACTGGACCGTTGGAGGAATTGCTGAAAGTATATGGTTGGGTTTCGACAGCTACGTTAAGTGGCACCAGTGTTGGGAAGTAGGCAACACAATAACGTGAAGGATTGAGTGTTTTTTTGTTTCTGGTTGCTAAGCATCAAATGGCGGAATATGCCAAAATGTATGTTTATTCAGCAAATCATCAAATTTTTTTGGTCGAATCACCTTTCAAAAACAAACCTTTGATCCACTCAATTTATAGCATGTTTAGCAATATTACTTATATTAGAAGTTAAGCTTTGACATCAAATATGATGGACTAAATTTTGAATAATGTTTTGTTTACCGATCAATTCCACCTCCACCTTGGAGGCAGTGAAAAACTGGCGCTAATATTTGCAACGGCTGAGATGTGAGATGAGATGTGATAGGAAATATACAGAGAGATATGAAGAAAAATGTGTGGAAATAAGAAAAAGTGTGTATGAATCATTACTCGTACTTTGTTTATGTTTTTTCTTTTGTGGCTAGGTTAAAGTTTTGTGAGTAAACATGTTTTGCTTTGTAATCTGATTAATGTAAGTGTCGTTTGACTACCCTAGTGACAATAATATGATCATCTTCGATAAAAAAGAGGAAAAAAGAATACTGCTTTTGGTGATTGCTTTTTATATATGTTTTTTTCCCTATTAATTCACCCAGCCTCCTATTTTCATTTTTAAAATTCAAAAGGAATGGGTGTGAAAATATTGAGAAGAGGGGTACTAACCTTTAAGGTGATGATTGAGTAAATTCAATCACTAAAAAATATACTAAATTATGGCCAAATAATTCCTCAAGCACAGATCCCCTTTGCTTTATACTACTAGACTACTTATAATCATTTTTGTCACCTAAGGAAGAAAATAAGATATTGTAACTACTAAGTCAAGAATGAGTTCTGAGATTATGCCTTAGAATTTGTTTGTTTCTGGGTCCTAGTCATTGGTTATCTAGAATTCCTAGTTGTCACTGTTTTTTTGATTAGATAAGCAATAAAGTAATGAGTTATACAGCTCAACATAGTTTCAGACTTTTAGCTAGTATCTTTGCATTTTAATTTTTTAAAGTTAAGTATATCTTGGAATCAAAGGGATGTTGAGTTGAGATCAATTAGATTACGACCTTCTATTTCATTTCAAGATATTTTGAGTGTCTCATTTATCTGTAACACAAATAACTGAACAAAACGTTACATGTGATTTGCTGATGAGTATTTTCTCCTCCTAGTCAAGGGCATGGTCATATCACTCTCAAGCTACTTCTTCTGCTCCATCCTTTCAATAAAAGAAGAATGCATTCACTAACACTCCTAAAAGAACCATGTCTGATGTCTATATGCCTGAACAAGCTTTTCCTTCTGTCAAGATGGAGCACAAGGCTTTGAACACTGAACCTGGTTGACTCTTTGATTCCGGAGCTTTCATCCTGTTATCAATTATCTCTCTCTCTTTAATCTACCACACAACAGTGGTCCTATTAAACTAGTTCTGTCAAATGGTAAGAGTCTAGCACTTTATCAGTGATTGTTGTGCAAATTATTTAGCAACAAGCCAACAACTAGTGTTAGATATCTGACAGACCTGAAACATTTTAGAATTGCTTCATCCACTTGTTGTTAGGCCACGTCAACAGCATGCAGAAGACACTATTATTTGTTTAATTGATGTCCAGAAATACTAAATTTTGAAGAAGCTGCATATTAAGGAATATACTTAAAGCAGTTTGATTCCACTTGGGTTTAGCAACAACTCTCCATTATCATTTATTTTAGTGCATGTTTGGAAACTCATTTAAAAACTACCGTGAAACCAAAATCATGGTGGACATAAGCTCTAGCTTTTGTTCACCATGATTCTCAAACAAATTGTCAAACACTCAATTTGCTACTTGGAAAAAAGGATTTTTTATCACAAGGGGAAAAGAGAAGCTTGGAGGGTTAAGACTGTAATGAAAGCATCAATAAAAGCCATCTTATTTGGAACATCATAAGATCTTTAACATCCTAATTCCTTGAATTACACAAGAGGGGAAAACTTGCTTCTTTTTCAACATATGCAAATTGTTACACCCTCTTTTCCATCTTCCTCCTAGACACATCTCCCACCATAGCCTGCATTTCTGAACAGTGCTTGCTTTATCTCTTCAGGGCTCATACAATTCCTCTGCCCAGCAGCCTAGAAAAACCATGAGAACACAACAAGTTAAAAGAAATAAAAAACATGTACAATTTCATTATTTCAAGCATGCAAACAAATATTAAGGCCACTAAAATAGGCTACAAACCTCTGAGCAAGATGCTTGCAATGAAAAATCACTGAAGCTGCTTATCACACATTGGTGAATCTCAAGGCCTAATGCTTCTAAAGTGTTCACTGTTGACAGTAATAACCCTGGCTTTGTGGCACAGCAGATGCTGATCCTCGTGTCTTGGTCTTTTCTTTCAACATCAAACTGAAAAAGTGCATTACAGTAAAATGTGCTAATTTAGGAACTTGGTGACTGATTATGCATCAGTTCAAGGGTTTGAGCTTGATGCATATTTGGATACACAACGGTAAAACTAAGTTAGCCAAAATCACAATTAACTTCCGTTAATTTTGTGGCCGTTGACCGTGATTTAAGCTTCACCGTGGTTTTCCACTTTCCACTGTGTATCCAAAGATGCATCGACTAACTAGAGCAAAAGCTTACCTTGGGAGAATTTCTTACCATTGCTTCATTTGGCTTTTGCTCCTTAGAAATTCCCAAGAGGTCTATCTGATTCTTTCCCTCCTCCGTTTCTTCTTCTTGCAGGTTACCAATCCTTTCAAGAAGCTCTTTCATGTAATCAATGGTGTCTCCAAGAATGGAGGTCCTGTCCATCTGTCAAAGGTCATAACCTCATGTTAGCTTGAAGGTTATAGAGCAAATCAAGCAATAAATGCAAGTATTACTCCATGTTTGGAAATACTTCTACAATTAATTCTGAAGTATGAATCAATTCTAGAAAGAAACTTATGTGAGTATTGTTCTTAGTCAGAACTGATTCGGAGAAAAAAGAAGTTTATCCTAACACTTAGTCATGCATAATCATGAAAAAATCACCTACTTTAGTGAAGTATTTTGATTTGCATTGATTAAGACATTAATAACAAGGATATGAAAAGATAAGAAAGAATGAGGTAGAAAACATAAACATGTTTCTTTAGAATCACCTTGCTGATCTTAGGAACTATTGACCTTAGCATGGAAAGCCGGTCATTGAGACGCTTTCTCCTCCTCCTCTCTGCCATGAGATTCTTAGAAGGCTGTCCTTCTAGCTTTTTGGATTTAGCCTTTTTCTCTCCACACATACCCATGTTGAACACCATTGGAACCTCTGAAACCTGTTCCTCGATTTTGCAGCTATCTTTTATCTGCTCCAAACCCTGGTTATTATCACTGCCCAGAAACCCAAACTCTTCATCCAAACTCTGGTTATCTTCTTGAGGCAAAAGTGGAGGTGGTGCTGATGACTCCTCTTTCCTGGTGTATGATGAATCAAGCTCTGGCATTGTGAAACCATCAACAAATGGGTATGCTGCAGCTGCATCACTGCCATAAGGACATTCAAATCTCTGGTCTAATGGTGTTGAAAATGCAGCAAATGGAGGATATAGAGAAGCTAAAGCTTGATTCTCATCAAATGAGTCAAAGCTCCAAGCACTAGGGAGTGGCTCGTTCAACTCAGTGGACAAAGCATTCCAACAAGAAGTGTCTTTTCTTGGAGCTAGTAGTTCCTCCAGAAAACTAAGATGAGAAAGCTCCATCCCTGTTCTGTTTTTTTCTCTCTGCTCTTCTTGTCTAAAGAGGATGTGAATTGTGGAAAGAACCAAACAGAAGAGGCTTAATAAAACCAAATGGGAGTAGTTTGTTTAAAAACAAAAGAGTCATATTATGCAGTACACTTTTGGTTGTACGTGTGTGAAAACTCAAACATGATTTCACTTATCACAAAGTACTAAAGGAAAAGTTACAATTTCTCATGTTCAGTTTAACGTAAATTAAAGACAATCCAACGCTTAAGTCAGAGAGAAATGGGAGAATATTTGAGTCTTACAGAAACTCAAAGATGTGCTTGAATGATAGCATGAATGTTAGGTAAATGAGCGACTACACATGTATTTATAGATTTAAGGTGCGTTATGGTTTACCTCTGGAGGTATGAGGAAAGTCCTATTGCAGGGGTTTTCGAGCTCATGATCAACTCTAGACTGCCTTACTTTACTTGTCGTATATCGATCTTCATGTGACCGAGTGAGACGGATGTTCCTTTACTAAATCATCCGGTCCGCACTTATGGCATTGGCTTAACAACTAGCCTTTTGGGCCAGCCGATATTGAATCATTTGGCTTAGAAGCTGGAAGATGTCCATTCTTTCTTGATCAAACACATGATTACAGAATGTATTACAGTGAAAAGTCTAGTGAAATAGCACCTAGAGGTATAGCCTCAGATTAAAATGGAATCTCTTTGTTTCTCTCTCTCACTCTCAAGGTGAATTAATGTCCTTTTCACCGAAATAATCACCCAGACAGAATTTGTATTTAATTCCCATTCCTTGATAACTTTGACCCACAATTCCGTCCTTAACGAAAATGGGTGGAATTAGCATCATAGATTGTCAGGTAGTTCTTCCATTTTTAATGCAACCCTTCACTCTTTTCATGTTCAGACAGACACAAAATAATGCATCCCTCCCTTCCATGATGTTTTAGACTCTAGTCTATGCACATTTGTCAATAATTTTGATTATTATATAGAATTTTAAGAAACTACAAACAAAAATTAGTTATGTACTTAACAATTTGAAAAGCTGTTTATTTCATTAACAAGCAACAACCATTCTAAGCCTTTACATTATTTTATATTTCTCTATGTTAATCTGTTTCAATCCATGCCAGCCTGTTTTACCCCAAATTGCAAACAAGTGTCTATAGATAGTTTGACAGTGGACTCCATTACAAAAGTGGGCCAAATGTTAGAAGAGAATTGCATTTTAGGTAAAGAAATTTGGTTTTTAAGTCCATGTTTTGTTATGTTTTCATTTCTTTTATAAATTTTTTAGGTCTAATACATGTATCTTTCACATGATGTAATTATGTTCTTACTGATAACATTCACATTTTGATGGGCTACTCTGCTGTATTTTATTTTCATGCAGAAGACTCAAACCCGACTCTATTATAAGAGGAATGAAAATGTTCCCTTTAAATGAAAAGAGTTTAATAAGAAAGTAATTGTCCCTTTCTTTTTACTTCATCTATTAGTTTCTTTAATGAGTAATTATCATATGGATCACCACATGGCATAAAATAAAATAAAGGTTTCAAATTTTCAATCATTCATTGTTCTATCATTGCACCCTAAAAGCTAATTTCATCTTAAAATATTTCAGCAGTGGGACAGAAATCTCATCTCTTTTTGAAGGGTGTATGTAGGTCCTATATAAGGTTCAGAAAATTTCACTCAAAATCTTGAATTGCTTACTATTTTCACCATCTCCCGAGGCATTGATGAAGTGGGTGAACACGTTGATATCATACAAGTACTGGTACATGCTACTAGGCGACAACTTATACATACAATATGCATGCATGGGCCTGGATTTTGTGAAATCACGATATACAGTTCAGTATGAGAACATGGTATTGGTAATGAGCAAAACCATGTTCACAAAATCATGAGGTTTTTAAAATTATTATTCAGTTCGGTCCTTGTTGTGTAACAGTTATATAAGAACCCAGTATAATGTGCCAAACATTCTGTTCAATAGCAAACAGTGAGTGATCGCGTGACGAAATTAACTGCTCTCACAATCAGAAGCTAGCTAATTATTTTACCAATCAATTACTTGCACGTTCATATCTAGATTAGGTGACCAAATCATTATCAATTAAGTGATATCTATCTAAATTACATTAAGCAAACTATATAAACTAGACTCATATTTCATACTCTGTTTTGGGTCCAGACTATTATGAACCATGCATATAGATGCTCATATAAAGTGAAGTTTACTCATCTGTCCATATCAGCTATGATGCAGGAATTGCCACAGGGCCCACCAGTGATTGTTTATGGCGTGAATCTAATGGCAATTTTTGTTGGTATTTAGTGGCTGCAAGTCATGTTAGAAAACAATGTGGAAAAGGGAAATTTGGGTTATAGCTATTGATAAGTGATGATCATTTAATGTGGAGCAGTGATCACGCCCAGACTCTGCATGCTTGACCAAAAGGCATTCATCAGTTTCTGAGATTCTTTTTCTGATCACAGTATTATGGACTCATCCCTCTTTGGACCCTGAATTTGTTTATGAGAACATTATTGTATACATTCTTTCCCTTGAGAGATGTGAATTAAAGGCTATTTGATTCTACACAGAATTGATACCACTTAAATTGTTTAGCTAAATGTGAGTTAAAATGATTGAATTTATTTTGGATACTTTTATACAAAAATTGGTTCTTTTAGGGTGATGATATTATGAAGGCTTAATTGCAACTTTAGTCCCCGACGTTTATGAAATTCAATTGTAAAATCTCATACTATAAACTACTATTTATTATGGCAAGTGATTTCAGTTATTAACCCATGAAATCGAATTTGACTAGCACACTCAACATCATTTCAACTTGTTAATTAATTTTAACCAAGCAATATTGATTTTATACAATTTCCAAGTTGTGATTAAAAGTTGAAGACACTATAAATTATGCAAATCCTTGATAGATTAGCCTAGATTATTTTACTCGAGACTTTTATCTAATGCAAGTAACACTTTCTTTCAACCATTCTAGTGTGACTAGCACTACTCTCTTATACACATTATTGACTGCTGGTTATTGAGTAAGGAAACAGTTCTTGTGTTTGATGGTTTTGAGGATGAAGCAATATGGATTGACATAACAAATGCTGGAGAGTCGTGCAGGAAGATAATTTTTTGGTTGGTTTCTTCGGTTGTATGGCACCTTCTTGGATACAAGTTTTATGAGGGATGTTAATTTTTCTGGGTTGTTGGTGTGTGGTGTTTTCCTTGTTTGATTTCATTTTTTAGTTCGTTAGGCTTTCAATGTTTTTCTTGGGAAATTTGGTTTTATTTGGCTTTTTCATGGGTTAGCCTAGCTGTTGGGTTATTTTTTTCAATTCTTTTAGATTGAAATGAGTTCTGGTTGTACACTCAACAATTTCATCTAATAAATTTTCTTTTGCTAATGAAAAAAAGATTCGCACACACAATTTTAATTAACATGAGCGAATTTTAAGATTTAAAGATCGTAATCCGGTGCTATAATGTTGAACACAATAGATTAGTTGGACAATCTCATAAGCTGCGTTTTAATTTGCATGTATGAGATAATCCTCTTGAAATTGAAGATGAGAGTTCCACGTATTTGTCATGGTTTACAACTTTTTCCGAGCTCTCCTTTTAACAATTATTTTTATGTATTTTGATAAAAAAAAATTGCTCTTATAAAATAAAATTTCTGAATCCGTTACTAAAGAGCTAACTAACATTTTTTTTTCTTGAATTAACAATTTTATTTTATGTTATGGAGAGAACAAAGGAGTAAGTTTGTTATAATTAAGTACGGCAAATTGAATACGATTTAACTTTTCCATCAAATGATAAACGAAAAACAGAAGCTAAATCATGCAAAAAGGGAGGGGAGTTTTGGAGAAACTAATAACTAATTAGGGGTGGTACGATTTTAATTAAACGTAGGAAATCTCAATTATTGAGATGTTAAATATTTTTTTGAAAGTGAGATGATGTTAAATCTGAAATGGGTAAGGTTTGATAAATGAAATTTATTGAAGGTGGAGAACGATGGCTATAATAGGAGATGGTGATGGTGATGGAAATGGGGAGGACGTGACCTAAGATCGCGAAAAAAGAATCAGTAGGCAACGCCCACAATATTGAATCCAAAACCGCCAACTTTTGTCTATTTCCTATGATTTTTGGCCCCATTCTTATGTGTGCAGATCAATGTCTATTACTCATTCACACACGTCCTCTAGTTTGTGCATGTAAGATGTGTTGTTATGGTGTGAAGATAGGGATGATAATTGGTTTCACAATAAGATTTTATATCTGTCGACAAACTAATTGTAAAGAGGCTAACAAACTTATAAGTTAGTGATTAAATTAATTGTACTAATTTTTTTTTTCTATGGACAAAGTAGCAAGATTATAAATTCTAGGTAAGGATGAAGATAATCTGGAATGTGTTGGATTTTTATATCATAAAGGTATTTCTAAATAGAATAATTTCCTTAATTACATCATTATATAATAATAAGTTAACTCGTTTGAATATTTAAAAATGAAAATAAGCATAATATCAAGAATTATAAGAAAATTCTACCATAACAATAATATCAATGATAAATATATTTATATTAGTCATATATTTATTTCGGTCCTCTAGCATGTTCAACTTACATGACTTTTTGAATGATCTGAGCATAACTTTTTTTAACTATATAGAGACGCTCTTATAAATAGTTACACATCTTCACCTAAAACCTTAAGATATTAGACTACCCACAATGGTGTTGAATGTGGGTAGTTTAATGTTGAAAGTGGGGTTTAATGATGTTGAAAGTGAGTGTTGAAAGTTGGAGGGAGGAGAGAGGTGTTGAAAATTTTCAACACTTGTGAAACATGCAGCATGGGACACGTGGCACGGCCTGGCTGGTGACCGCCAGGCGCGTGCCACACACGCGCGGACAAGGCGCGTTATGGGCAGGGCGTGCAGCAGGCAGGTCCCAGGCGGACCGGTGGTGGGACGCGTGGCACGCGTCGGTTGGGCACCGACAGGCGCGTGCCACGCACGCGCGTGAGGAGAGAGAGACGGTCTGACGAGTGACGCGTGTCACGCGTTGATTGGTCCGGACGATTTTCTTTTATCCTAATCTTTCCAACTCAATTATTTCAATAAAAAAATTTAAAAAAATTACCAAAATTCATGATTTTTTTTTCTCTATAAATAGAGACTTGGTTCGTTTGATTTGGACACAGAAAAAAAAACCAAGTTTTCCATCATCTTATTCATCTTATTATCTTTCAACTATCCCCTTTGCTTTGAAATGGATCCCAACAACTACCATTTCAACACCCAGAATTCTTCTAACCAAATTCTCAACAATTATCAACATCCAAATCAGTTTCCCAACAAATAAAATGTATTATTGTGTGCTTAGTTTCTTTTCTTCCATTTGAAGTTAATAAAATAAAATAAATTATTGTGTATATTTTATTTAAAAAATATTAAATTGTTAAGTTTTTAATTTAATTTACGTTAAAAAAATATTACGTTAATTTAATTTAATTTAAATAAATAAAAAACATTAAGTTAAATTAAATCGATAATAGTTTATTTAATTTAATTTTTATTGTAAATTTTAATTTTATGAAATCATAAAAAGAAAAATATAAATTAAATCAAAATATGAAATAAAAGTGGTGGGGTAGGGGGTAGGGTGTTGAATGAAAAACCATTGGAGTGGGTAAAAGTTGAATGAAGTGTTGAACTGGAGAGAGAAGGTGATGTGGAGTGTTGGGAAGAGAAAAAGTGGTGTTGAATGTTGAAACCATTGTGGGTAGTCTTAGGTTTATTATGGTCACATCTCTTATAAAGTTTTCACATCTCATTCTTAACTAATGTGAGACTCCAACTCACACTTGAATTATCAACATTCTTCCCCACAAGTGTTTGTCACCATCACATTACTATACTCTCCATCCACAGAAACTATCCACACTTGCACCTTCGTTCGCTTCATCGTGTCAACGAGACACTCTGCACGCCTAACCACATGGTTGGGAAAATTTTCAATACAAGGAACTGTTACCATGACCATGCTAACCATTGGCTCTGATACCACTTGTTAGCTAATAAAGCCGTTGAAGAAATAAAATAAGTTGGACCACAATCAAAACAAGACAATAATATAACGTGAAAAACTCAAAATTGGTGAAAAATCACATTTGTTGTCAAAACCAACAATCAGTGAATAAATAATATGTGAAAATTATTACAACACATAGACTTTCACGCTCAACACCCCATGACCTCAATACATCCACACTTTCCAAAGGAAATAATCAACTATACCTTCTCACAATATTTTAAAACAAGAGTATAAAAGAAGAAGAAATTAAAACACAAATAATAGAAACTTAAAATATTTCTTTATGTTGTTGGTATTTGATATATTGTAACAAGAAATTTGAAATTTTTATATATTACTTTGGAGTTCTCCACCCGAGACAATGCAGTATGTCTCTAAAGTGTTTTTCTCGACATTTTTCCCTATTCATCAATAGCAATGTGAAACTTTCATTGTAATCAATTTCATCAACAAATTTCACAACATTACCCTACTAAACTCATTTTTAAGTGAATGTCACATCACTTTCAATTCACGTTTATCGTAATCAATTTTACTAAATTCAATTATGTCAAAATCAATTTTAGACCGCGCTAATCCACCAGGAATGTAACATTCTGCGTCTAATGGTATGAGAACTTCAATGCAGGGTGCTGGTGGATGCTTGTGGGTATGGAGGATTCCAATATTCTGCGTAGTGGGGCTGCTGCAATGGGGTACTCGACCGAGCAGCTAGCAACTTTTGATACTACTGAAAACTAGGCTGCATGTACAGTATTGCTTACTACTCCCATTTTCACGAACCTTAATTGAATTCTGTGATGGAGGATATATGATTGCATGTTGGATAGATGTCAATGGAGATATATGATGATATCACCGAGGGGTCCAGGAAAGAAAGGAAGAAAGTTTTGATTTCTTAATTTGTAGGTGTTGTTGCCTGTTGAGGGAGAAGAAGGTCTGGCACAACGTCAGGTCAGAACCACCCGTACATTATTTCCTATTGTATGTATGAGGTGATGAATACATTACTGAGGTCATGGGTCCATCCATGCTTGCTTTGTTGGTGTCTCAGAGATCAAGAGAAGACTAGTAACAATAGCAGTGACCCCCCAAATAATGAGGGCTAAAAGTGCCATATATGAAAAGACGAGCTTTTAACTAATTAACATTGCTGCACTACCCTGCTCCTCTCCTTCAGGAATACAATTTCTCATTCGTATATATGAATTACCAATTGATCACCTTCAACATTTTGGTTTAATTTGTTCTTTCCAAATCACACTAATTCTCCTCCTTCTCAGGTCCATTAATCTAATGAAGTTTTCAACAACTCAGATATATATACAGTACATACATACAGTACATGTATTTTGTGGGATGTTCAAGGGAGCTTGCAGTCTCATCGTTCCCTGTCTAGCAATACTTAATATTATAATTGCATGGGTTCTCAGATCTGCCTCCCCTTGATGTATAAACATCATAACTTTGGGACAATAAATGTTGTTCTATTCTATATATATTCTTCTATAACTAGTAAGAACAAACAGATATGGACAAGTATATGTTATATATACTCTAATTTCAGCGGCAGAGTTTGCGGAAGAGCTAATATATTTTTACACTTCTTCCTTCCGATTTCATCTCATACCATTGAAAACTATTTTACCAGGGCAATTATATGGTTTGGACTTTGGAGCAGGTTAAAAATTAGTCTATACCCATGAACCATATTTTATGTTATTATCAAAATTGACATTAAAAATGTATTTTATTTATAATCTATCATCATCCCCGAGTTGTGCCCGGTGCTCAGCGGCGGAGGAAGATGCTTTACACTGCCTTAGAGATTGTCCGCACTCAAGAGAAATTTGGATGAGAGCAGGGGCTCTCGCTTGGCCAGGATTCCAGGTGAGTGGATGCACGGATTGGGTGTCTCGGCACGCACAAGGGACGAATGGAATCAAATTCATCGCTTGCTTGTGGGGTGCTTGGAAGTGGCGCAATAATATGATTTTCGAAGACTCTCTGTGGCCAGTTCATGAGGCGTGGCGTCGTATTTGTCATGAGCATGATGAAATCATGAGATTCACAGAGGAAGATAAGATAGAAGATGATCGAACTATGATGTCCACTAGGTGGAATCCGCCTGGGGAAGGAACCGTGAATTTGTGCCTAGACGGAAGCTATAGCAGGGAGAGGATTTGCATGGGCTCGGGCGGGTTGGCTCGTGATTCCCAGGGTCGGTGGCTCGCCGGGTTTTTCAGCCACATGGGCGGAGGAAACGCGCTGCTGGCAGAGGCAATGGCGCTGAAGATCGGGCTACAGATCGCGTGGGATAAAGGTGGAGAAAGGTACAGTGTACCGTGGATTGTGGCACGTTGGTTCAAGCACTGAATGATGTTGACAGTCGTACTTTCTTGCCCATTCTTGAGGATATTTTGGAATTAATGGCTAGGAATTGGTATGTTTCCCTAAGTACTATCAGTAGAGAGTGTAACCAGCCCGCGGATTGGTTAGCTAGGAAGGGAGCCTCGTCACCAAACGTTGATCTTTGCATCCTTGAAGTTCCTCCCCCGGAAGTTGAGATCCTCTTATTGAGAGATCGTTTAGCTTTGTCGTAGTTTAGTTGTATTGTTAGTTTTCCGATGTATCAAAAAAATAATATATTGTTTCAGGTGGTATATATGTTTGATTCTCTTTAAGTGAGATCTCGTGTTCGAGTTTTGTAGATTACATTCAAAAGAATGCCTTGAAGCACAAAAAAAAAAATATACTCGTTAAAATTAATTTGGTAGAAAATCCTTTATTTTATTTTGTGAGAAGTTCTTCAGGGTAAATATTACCACGAAACAAACAATCTCTTATGGAAATTCAAATATTAGTTGGAGTCTCACTCACATTGATTAAGGATGAATGAAGTGAAAACAATATAAAATATGTGTGACGCATAAACTCAGTGTCTTACAATTTTTGATAAAGATCTATATGGTATCAAGTTGATCTATAGATGTCTACACTATGGACTCATTGGTGTTTTTGCATCCCTTTGACGGTTAGTGTTGCGACCATTATGACAACTCTTTGCGGTCTTTGTGGCGAGGTGGTGGTCTCGTTGAAGCAGAGATGAAAATGGGATGGTGACTTATACTTGAGGGAAATAATGTTATTTAGAAGTTTAAGTTTGGAGTTTGAAATCCCACATTGATTATCATACTTGAGTAGAAGAATATTGAAAATTCAAGTGTGAGTTAAAGACTCACATTCGTTAAGAATATAATGAGTGATGTGAAGATAATATAAGAGATATAATTCACATACTTAACACTTTAAGATTTTGGTAAAAATATAATGTTGGATTCTTCTTTTAATTTCTTCGATTTTGACCAATTTTTTTATTTTTAAAAAAGGGATATAATTGATACTGCTTTTACCTCCCTTGACTCCCTAACGCATCTTAACAACCCAAACTACAATAATTTTTAAGTGAGAGCACACATAAGTGGCTGCAACTTGCAACACTCAAATTTATGGCTAAAATCACATGAAAGGAATATGAAAAGGTGGAAAAAGTGATGCATGGTAGCAAAGTTAGCAGCTATCAGAGAATATTATACGAACATCTGCCTTATGAGAATAATATATGATAATTTCTACACATAGCATGATGATATATTGAGATGACTGTTTAAACCAAAAGGGATATAAAGTTGAGAAACCAGGCATTCAATTGAAGTCAATCCCAATAGGCATTCAATTTCTAAACTTTATAAAAGTCAATGTAAACTATTCTTTTCCACCTGGTGTAGTTAATTCTTTTTTGTGATGATCATGAACCAAAAGAGCTGATAACTAACGATTAGAACCTCTAGCAAATGCTCCTAAAATTATAGGGTTAATGATCATAACTAGCTAATGATTGAATCAATCTTGCTTGGATCTAGTTAGGACGACCTTAATACAGTGCTAAATTCATAATAGCTTCTCAATGATAAAACCTGACACTTGCCCTGCTTAAGTACCCCAACTGAGATTTTGTATTTAGCTATCATTTCTATTTGTTTTCTTTGCCAAATTGAGATATCATAAATTCACAATTGGTACCAATATTATCCGATCATTGTCATTGTCGAATAACACTCATGGAATCAAACTTTATAGGCTTCTAGCTATAAATTATAGCTTCATGTGGAGGAATATATATATAACCCCAACCAAGCCTAATTTCAATTGTTAAATGTTGTCCTCTCTTTGTATATCACATAGAACTGATACCTCCTATCAATGTCCTTTTATACATGTTTGGTTTCACCAGTCACTAAATTACCAAATCAAACCTTAGGCATCATTACCCTAAATCTTCGTCACAATATTTCACATGCCAGATTAGTTAGCTTCCACAGCATAAGTTGAACATGAGATATGCTCCATCAACTACATTCCAAAAATGAGATCATGATCATTAGATTCCGGGCAGCTTACTTGCATTTGCATTCAATTAAATGATAATTTATATATATGGACACAGTTGTGAATTCAGACACTGATGGACCATAGAATTTCAATAATTGCAGCTGGAGTAACGAAGTTAGTCTCTATGAAAATTGTACGGAATTCATTTTAGAGTTATACACATAATTTTTTTCTAATTACATGCATGTATCTTTATTGTGTATCATTTCTGTTTGAACTGTGAACATATCCACCAGAATAAAACTAGTTCTTCCAATAAAATATTTTTTTTACTTAAATACATGATCTTACTTAAGGGGAAATAAACATGTCTCGCCGCTTGTTATGAATATAACATCATATGTTATGCCACATGTATGTATTGTATAAGTTTTCCTTGTCAATTAATTAAAGTACCGTGTTTGACTCCATCCTAATTTTGTTGTCGTGGTTTCTTGATGAAGCTGTTATAAGATTATATTGGCACATATATAATTTATGTTTCTTCCTCACTATTGGTCAGATTGGGTCAGGATTCTCCTCCTTACAGCATCAAATTATATACACTGTGAAAGATTCCTGGACAAATACTAAATAGAACCTTGTTGGAAGCACATAAAGAGACAAAGACCCGAATCAAATTTTATTCATTAATTTTCCTGACCTGATTGGCATTAATTTATGTAATTTATATGTTGAGTACTAGACTGTTGGAGATTAATGTGGTTTCCATTTGTAGAAATTAGGAATTCTAAATCATTCCAGCCCAGTAAATAAATTTGTTTTTTCTTTATAATAATCTGAGGAGAATATATTCCCTAGTTATATGCAGTACTATGTTTATAAAAATTTGAGGAAACATAAAAACAAGGAATTTAATAGGACACAGCTATGCTACCATTATTATCCTTGGAGCACATGGCTGGTGGTACTGGTGTGAAGAATATTTATATTAATTTTTTGTGAAGTGATCGAACTGAAGAAGTTTTTATGGTATTGTAGTATTGTACTTTTTTTTTGGGTCAAAATTGTAGTATTGTACTTGGGCCGTCGATTTGCACGTTGAGAACTTTTGTTGATCCAAGAGAATTTTTCTTGCTCGGCCTTATTTCCAGTTTTTGTTGAAAAGAAAAATGACAAGTTTTTGGTCCAAAACTAGCCATTAAACTACTGACCCAAAAAAGTTCTTTGCTTCAAATTTTGAATCTCTTTCACAATTCAATTCCATTTAGTTTGTTTCTAAAGAGATATTCCTAGCAATCCATTGTACGAGTTACATCATGTTATATTAAATAACTAATTATTTCAAAATCTTAAGCGGATGAATAAAGAGCATATGAATGATTTTATATTTTATTTTTAACATGTTACTACCAAAATTTTGAACCTTAAACTTGGATGCTTAAAGTAAGGAAGGAAGAGTCGAGTACAAGCTACCGACTAAGAGGGTGGCCGAGGAGCTAGGGCCACAATCAAAATTCAGAATAGCTAAGTGTGCAAGGAGTGTCAAGAAAGCATATATGAAGATGAGATTTGATGGTATAGGGTTGATTTTCTCTAGGTTTTAGAAGATGAAGACGTAGATGAAGCTAAAGAAGAATATATGGATTTTTCAAGATGAAGATGAACAAATTTGTTATTAATAAATTTTGATACTTCAGATATCTTTTATAATTAATAATTTTAATTGGATGTTTACAGAGGAAAAAAAATTTAATTAAATATTTTAACTTAGTTTCATTTTGACGATGCCCGTTGATAAGGTTGTCAAATCACGACCTCCGACGAGAACTAAAAGGGGCGTATTTCAAAAAAGATTGACAATGCAAACCACTGCGAGACATCCATTTTTGTGGCAGTTTTTAACCGTCACAAAATATACTGACAATAAAAAATCACCACAAAATTAGAGTGTCCAAGAGTGATTTGCACTATTTTAGTGTTTGTGTATTATTGGTGAGTGTATTTTGCAAAAATTAGCCTCTAAAATCTAAATCAAAACTTGTTCTTAACCCAAAATGGAAAGAGAGGTTGAGTAATGAGTACTAGTAGAATGCTAATCTCAGTGTTGCGCGAACTTCAACTGTCTGTTAAGAAACAGTGTGAATAACCAGTAATGTCCAATCAATGGAGAACCCTCTTCTTCATCTTCTTCGTGGTGTTGATTCACTTCACCACCTCCATTGAAGACTTCGCTTGCAAACGACCTCACCACTCTCGCTACAAATTCTGCGACACTTCACTCTCCATTCCCACCAGAGCCCACTCCCTCGTTTCCCTCCTCACCCTCCCGGAGAAGATCCAACAGCTCTCCAACAACGCTTCCTCCATCCCACGCCTCGGCATCCCCGCCTACCAGTGGTGGTCGGAGTCCCTCCACGGCATCGCCATCAACGGCCCCGGTGTTTCCTTCGACGGCGCCGTTTCAGCTGCAACCGACTTCCCTCAGGTTATTGTCTCCGCTGCTTCCTTCAATCGAACGCTATGGTTTCTCATTGCCTCCGCCGTCGCCGTCGAGGCCAGAGCTATGTTCAATGTTGGGCAGGCTGGGTTGACTTTCTGGGCTCCCAATGTCAATGTCTTCAGGGATCCTAGGTGGGGTAGGGGGCAGGAGACTCCTGGTGAGGATCCCATGGTTGCTTCTGCTTATGCTGTTGACTATGTGAGGGGACTTCAAGGTGCTGGAGGGGTCAAGAATGTGTTTGGGGAGAAAAGGGCTTTGAGTGACTATGGTGGTGGAAGTGGAAATGGAAGTTTTGATTCTGATTCTGATGATGGTGATGATGGTGATAGTCTTATGGTGTCTGCTTGTTGCAAACATTTTACTGCTTATGATTTGGAGAAATGGGGACAGTTTGCTAGGTACAACTTCAATGCTGTGGTGAGTTTCTATTTTGGGGTTTTTTGGATTGGCAATTTGGCATGGTATTGAATGATTTGGAATTGGTTTTTGTAGGTATCTCAGCAGGATTTGGAGGACACTTATCAACCCCCTTTTCGCGGTTGTGTTCAACAAGGAAAAGCAAGCTGCTTGATGTGTTCCTACAATGAGGTCAATGGTGTTCCTGCTTGTGCTAGTGAGGATCTCTTGGGAGTGGCTAGAAACAATTGGGGGTTTAAAGGGTAAGGCTTTTATGGAAAAGCTTTTCAATTCATGCCATTAGAAACATTATTATTGTGTGGACTTTTTAAAAATTAAACCAATCATAAGAAATGTGTTCAGTGTTGAAGAGTATTATGTTGTTAGCATTTCTCTTTGTTGATTATCTTGATTGATTGTTTTGACTTCTGAGTGTAGGTACATTACCTCTGATTGTGATGCTGTGGCTACGGTGTTTGAGTATCAGGTGTATGTAAAATCAGCAGAGGATGCTGTTGCTGAGGTTCTCAAAGCAGGTATTTTTGTTTGTATCATGGTTTTGTTGAGTTCATTGCATTGCAGCAGGTTTTTGTATAAGTTGAATGGTAGCCAAGGTTTTTCAATTCCTCAGTTGATTTTTAGGTACGGATATCAACTGTGGAACCTACATGCTTCGACATACTGCATCCGCCGTTGAGCAAGGAAAGGTAAAAGAGGAAGATATAGACAGAGCTCTTCTCAACCTTTTCTCTGTTCAACTGCGCCTTGGACTGTTTGATGGAGACCCCAGAACAGGTAAGTATGGCAAACTTGGACCGCATGATGTTTGTACTTCAGAACATAAAACATTGGCACTTGAAGCTGCAAGGCAAGGGATAGTGTTGCTGAAGAATGACAAGAAGTTTCTTCCCTTGAATAGGAATTATGGTTCCTCCTTAGCAGTAATCGGCCCAATGGCAGTGACAAACAAATTAGGTGGCGGTTATTCAGGTTTGATTTTCATCTTGGAGCATTGGAATTTTTCCACACACTTAGGCCATGAAGAGTATAGTTTTTTTTCTATCTTTTAGAAGATCCCACTGATTCTTGATACTGAACCTAAACCATATGATCTTGTACTTTATAATGCAGGAATTCCTTGCTCCCCAAAAAGCTTATATGAGGGACTTGCTGAGTATGCAAAGAAGATATCCTATGCTTCTGGTTGCAGTGACATCTCATGTAACTCTGATGGTGGTTTTGCTGAGGCAATTGAAACTGCAAGACAAGCTGATTTTGTTGTCATAGTAGCTGGGATCGACACAACACTAGAGACAGAGGATCATGACCGGGTTAGTCTTCTTTTACCTGGTAAACAGATGGACCTTGTATCCTCTATTGCTGCTGCTAGTAAAAATCCTGTGATTCTAGTTCTTACTGGTGGAGGGCCCCTTGATGTCTCTTTTGCTGAAAGAAATCAACTAATCCCGAGTATTCTTTGGGTGGGGTACCCTGGTGAAGCTGGTGGAAAAGCACTAGCTGAAATCATCTTTGGAGAGTCCAATCCAGGTATGTATGATAGTTATAACTGAATATGCTGCTAAGTGCATGTCTAGAAATCCTTCTACAATTAATTCTAAAACCAATTTTGGGGAGAAGCTACTCTCTGGATGCCTGAATTGATTTTGAGGAAATAGAAGCTAATCCAAACCTGCTTTAAATAAGGGTGTCTTTACACATCATGAACATTTGAAGTTGGTTTCAATGCAGCTGGAAGGCTTCCAATGACTTGGTACCCTGAGTCATTTACCAATGTTCCCATGAATGACATGAGCATGCGAGCTGATCCTTCACGCGGTTATCCAGGAAGGACCTACCGATTTTACACCGGAAGTAGAGTGTATGGATTTGGGCATGGCTTAAGTTATAGTGGTTTCTCATACAAGTTCTTATCTGCTCCAAGTAAAGTTAGTTTGTCTAGAATCACGAAAGGTAGTCTTAGAAAAAGTTTATCAGATCAGGCAGAGAAAGAGGTTTATGGAGTTGATTATGTTCAAGTTGATGAGTTGCTAAGTTGCAACTCTTTGAGCTTCCCAGTGCACATTTCTGTGACAAACCTTGGTGATTTAGATGGAAGCCATGTTGTGATGTTGTTTTCTAAATGGCCAAAAGTTGTAGAAGGCTCTCCACAAACCCAGCTTGTTGGATTCAGTCGTGTGCATACTGTTTCCAGTAAATCTATTGAAACAAGCATTTTGGTGGATCCTTGTGAACACTTGAGCTTTGCAGATGAGCAAGGAAAAAGGGTATTTCCCTTGGGCAATCATGTTTTGAGCGTAGGGGATGTGGAGCACACTGTCTCGATTGAAATTTTTTGATGACTTGTAAAATGTAAACGGTTGTAATTTGTTGTATAACTTTCTTCTTAAAATTGTAAACGTTAACCAATAAAAAAGAAGCGTAGCACCGGGACAACTGAGTTGTGTTTGTATTTACATTCAAATTAGTAAAATAAAAACACGTTCAAACTATTTTAAAATATGCGCTAACAGAAATATAAACACATCCGAGTTTGGTCTGTTACCATCAAAATTATTGCAGGTACAAGTCCACAGTCCACTTTTGATGGACCACTGAATTAAAAATTGTAGCTGGTAATGACCTGTTTGCGAAGTAAGCAATTATAGCATGCATTATATATACGCATTTTGATTGACTTTGAGGAGTCGGTGAATCCTACGCAATCAATATCCATAAATGTCAAACCCAAGGCCCATCGAAGGCAAAGCCATAAATTTTGAGGAGCTGGGTTTCCGCCGTATCCATGTGGAGACTGATTGCTTGGTGCTTCATAATCACTGGCGTCGTAGGGAAAGTGGCATTTTATACTTGGAGACGGTTGTTAAGGAATGTCGTTTAATGCTTTGTCATTTTGATGTTTTTGATTTTGGTTTTGTGCGTCGAACTGACAATATTGGCCCTGACGCGTTAGCTAAGTTAGCTTTTCGTTTGGGTACTAGGGTTTGGATTGAAGATGCTCATTTGGAGGTTTCCTCTATCATCCAGAACACGATGTTTTTATCTCCGCGTTTCTTCTTAATTGAATGAAGTCTATTTTCAAAAAAAAAACCCATAAATGTCACAGCTACTCCAGTATAGTACAAGAGTTATAACATTAAGATTAAAATTACATTCCCCTCCTTTGAAAAGAAATGTAGTGTGCATAACAGACCAATACAACTAGTAGCAATGTGTAAAAAAAATCCTTGTCTGGGAAGCAAACACCTTGTTTTGGACACTGCGTGAATAATATACACATAACCAAGGATATCAATTATATCAACTACTTCCAACACATTTATAGTAGGTTACGTTTTCTTGCAAGTAAATACCTGGGTATGGTTCTTTCTCTCTGGGAGTAAAAACCGCGTGGATTCCGGGATAAGGTTCTGTTCACTTATTTATTAGTAGTTAATAATTTTTTATAATTATAACTAATTTTAACACTTTAAAATTTCTCATGTTAAAATTTAAATTTAAATTTATCTTGAGAAAGGGCATGAAAGAGTAAGCCTTACTCAGGATAAAACAAAAATTAATTGTGACTTTGTGAGTCAAATACAAAAATAAGAAAAGAGTTTAAGGAAGAAAAATGCGATTTTTTTAATAGGCAATGAAATATATATTGAAATGAAGTATAAGAGGTACTTCCATTCAATATATATAGAAAAATGTTGTGGAGCACGAGGTGGGGTCTCGTGCACCAAGCACGAGGCAGTTTCTGGCGGTTTCAAACTGGCGGTTTCAAACCGCTAGAAATGTGTAACGTATATGGTTATTAAAGCACCACATTTTAGTGGCGGTTTTAAACTGCCAGAAATGCATTAAATTTGAATTTTTTCCTGGCACCGCAAGTTAGTGACGGTTTTAAACCACCACTAATTGCTCCTAGTGCACTCTTGTGCCTTACACCTTCGTACCAAATAGCACTGCTCATATATATATATATACATCATTGCCGATAAAAAAAAATATAAGGGGTACTTAAAAAACGGGGTTGATTGAAAAAGTTGGGTTGTCACTCGTCCCAAGTGAAAGGTATGGGACAGAGGAGAATAAATGCTTCTTTGTTCATTGGAAATTCGTTTTCCTATAAATGCAAATACAAACTTCCCAAGGTAAGCAATCATACCTCACTCACTTGTCAAAGTCCAATTATTCCCTGAAATTCAACAAAAAAAGAAAAATAATTACTCCCTTCTGCCTAGTTTGGTCATATATATATACACCTGAAGTATTCAAGCCAGAGATTAATTCATCAGATTTTGAGAGTAAACACCAGTGCTTTGAGTCCCAGTTGCTAGAAAATGAGTGACCCCAAGTCATGTGTCTTCTCCCTCTCCATCTTTCTCTGTAAATCATGCATGTCCTTTGTGGGGAACTTTTATTTTCAGGGTATTATCAAGGTCCCCCTGTGGTGGCACCGCCACAATATGCGCCACAATATGCTGCTCCTTCAGCACCCAGAAAAGGCAGTGGATTCCTTGAGGGATGGTGAGTAGTCCCCAACTTTTCATTGCTGTGTTATGTTTAGAGATGTTGGTTTGTATCCATCTAGAATGTCTACAAAAAAAAAGATTTGGATTTTGGATTGATTAATGTATTTGATCTAAATGAAACCAAATTAACTCATATTTTTGTAGTTATATTTTTCTTTTTCTTATTTCATTATAACAAGGAACTACAAAAAAAAATTGAATTCTTTAAATTATTTTGTTCAATGTTTCTGTCAATTTTTCTTAATTTGTGTAATTGACATGATTCTTCTTTGGTCTTCCCTCAGTTTTGCAGCTATGTGCTGTTGCTGCCTTGTAGATGAGTGCTGCTGTGACCCCTCAATAATATGTATGTTCTGAATATGAAAGAATTAGCTACTAATATGCAGTGCTTGCAGTTGAATAGTTTTACTTTTTGTCTAGAGCTTCTTCGTCTTTTTTCTTCTGGGATTAGATTTGTAATATGGAAAATAAACCATTTTGTCTTGTGATTTGAATTGGGTCCCAGTTATCCTTATGATATGTGTCTGGTTGTAATGAAATTTGAACTGGATTTGGAATGTGGAAAGCATCTTTGACATACCATCCACATGTATGATGTGACTTTATCCAAAGCTGGCATGGCTTAAGTTACAGTGATTTCTCATACAAGTTCTTAACTTCTTATCAGCTCCAACTAAAATTAGTTTGTCTAGAATCACCAAAGGTAGTCTTATAGAAAAAGTTTAATTTATCAGATCACGCAGAGAAAGAGGTTTATGGAGAGTTGATTATGTTCAAGTTGATGAGTTGCTAAGTCGTGACTCTTTGAGCTTCCCAGTGCACATTTCTGTGATGAACCTTGGTGATTTAGATGGAAGCCATGTTGTGATGTTGTTTTCTAAATGGCCAAAAGTTTTAGAAGGCTCTCCACATGCAATGACTGCACTAATCAACACAGCACTAACAGTCAGCAGAACTTCAAATTTGCCTCCAAAGTTTGTCTAGTGTCATTGAAATTGTTGCAGGTACAAGTCCACTTTTTATGGACACCCCTGAATTAAAAATGGTGCTGGGGCTAGGATACCACCTCACTTAGTTGGGGTATGATACAAGATGTGACGTGGACCAATAACATTTAAGTGAGTGTTTCTGTTTTTTCCCATATATGTTTTAAAATGAAATAAAAATTTAAATACACCGTCAGATATCGGTTTCCTATTAGTACACGTCAAATCGCGTCAGTCGTGTACCATACAATGAGGGTATGGTAGAATTCACCATTAAAATTTGTAGCTGGTATTGACCTGCTTGCTAAGTAAACAATTATAGCAGGCATTATATATACGCATTTTGATTGATTTTGAGGAGTTGGTGAATCCTACGCAATCTATATCCATAAATGTCACAGCTGCTCCAGTATAGTACTATCCTTTAGAAGAGGTATATCATTAAGATTAAAAGTTTAAAACTACTTTCCCCTCCTTTGAAAAGAAATGCAGTGTCAGTGTGCATAACAATACAACTGCTTGTAACACATTTTTAGTAGGTTACGTTTTCTTGGAACAAGGTTCTTTTTCTGTGGGAGTAAAAACTGCGTGAATACCGGATAAGTTTCTGTTTACTTATTTTCTTCAAAGCCACGTTTGTGATGTTTTTTAAAACTGAACTTATACTTTTAAAAGTAAAAACTACTTTATTGTTGATAAACATATAAAAATGCTATTAAAACTTTTTTGATGATATTAAAAATCTATTAATTGATTTACAATATTTCTTATTCACTTAATTATTTTTCATATCATTAAATAAATAAGTTGTTATTTTTTTTAGGTAAGCCAAATTTGTATTAAAAGTGAGTACAAGGGGTACTCAACCCATAATACACTAAAAGATAAAACAAAAGCTAAACAATACAATCAAAAAATGCAAGTCTTCAATTTGATATACCCAAAAACCAGTAGAAACTTAATCCCACCCAAATAGCATATGCGATCAAGTCCCTGGAGCCACACTTCGGCCAAAATACCATATCCCCACACAAACTCCTCAGCTACGGTAAGAAAACCAGGAAGAAGCAACTGCATACCTACTCTAGGAGCCAATAATGCACAGAAGCGGATTAGAAAACCAGTCAGAGGAAGAGTATCTAAAACCTCGCATATTCGCCTTATTCCATTGCCATGAGCGGCGCTTAACGAGCTCAAGCACAATCCCTACGTTTGCTGCCCCCACGCGAAAAACCAACTCATTCCGAGTCAACCACACAGACCAAATGACTGCAAGCCAGATTGAGTGAGCCAATCGCTGCTGCAATTTATTGACCCCAAACCTGAAGTGGAGAAGATGATCACGTACAGTGGTTGTGTGAATGAAATTACAGCCCAACCACTGCAAACAACCATGCCAAATACTCAACGCAAAAGGACATGCGAATAAAAGATGGAAGCCTGATTCCACATGGTTATTACAGAGAGCACAGTTTGCACCAGCTAGTGAACTAATTACCCGATGCTTCAACAAATTTTCTCTGCTTGCAAAACGGTCCAGCAGTACGCGCCATGCAAATCCCTTCACATTTGAAGGTGCAAAAGACCGGCAAATAATCACAAGGTCTTGATCAGACCCAGGCAAAGTAGGTTCCTGCAATCACTACTTGGCAACCATAGCCAAGCATCCAGGACCCCGTCCAGCAATTGTACTCGCCCAATCGCATTAAGCAAGCCTTGTTCCCAATCCAATTCACGCCCTATCAAAGGCCGTCTCCACAAGAATTTCCACTGCCACCTCCCATGCTCCCATCTACCAAGTTCACTGACATGATTCCATTTTTTCCTGGAAAGATTATAAAGACGATAGAATGCACCACGCAAACAGCCATCCCCTGTCCAGTCATCATGCCAAAAAATAGTAGCATCCCCATTCTTAACAGATTTAGAAACAGCACCATCAAACCAGTTCAGATCATCAAGGTGACAAGCCACGTGAATATCACGCCACCAAGGTGAATACTTTGGGCACGCACTTGTTACATATTTAGCTCTAATCACCGACACCAAAATGAGTCAGTGTCCGTACGCCATCGCCAAAGCCACTTGCCAAGAAGTGCTCTATTAAAAAGAGAGAGATCTTTAATACCCAACCTGCCAAATTCTTTAGGCCAGCAAACCTTGGACTATTTAACCCAAGCAATTGTCCTATCCTCCTCACCACCACTCCACAGGAAATTCCTCATAAGTCTGGTACAATCCTTCACGACACAAGACAGAATCTTAAAGAAGGAAAGGTAAAACAAGGGCAAAGCAGAAAGAACACTCTGCACAAGACAAATTCTCCCTCCAAATGAGACAGTTTTCAGTCTCCAGGCAGATAACCTACTTTTGAACTTTGCAATAACAGGATCCCAAGTTCTGCGACAGTCAGGTCTAGCCCCAATTGGTATGCCCAAATAAACAAAAGGTGTCGCCATAATTTTGCAGTTAAGTACCGCTGCAATTCTCGCCATAAATAAGTTGTTATGAGTGTGTGAGAAGAGTTGGGTTCGATCCCCACAAAATACACAATGAGAAATAAATGAGGAGCTTTAACTATGACTAAATTCTGAAACTGACGACATTAAAAGGGTGATCGGGTAACAAATATTTATACAAAAATAAATAAAAATAAGTTGTTAAATTAAAATTACTTCAATGTTAATTGTTAAATATCAAAATTACTAGATTGAAGTAATATTTATTATTTACACAAAGATCTTTAACACTATTTATTGAAATACCTCGACATAATTATTTTTATGGCTAAAAAACATTTTTGGCCCCTGATGTTTTAAGTTTGTGCAAATTATGCCCCTACTATATTTTTATCGACATTTCCACCCCTCATGTTTTCAAACAGTGCACCATCTACCCCTCCGTCAGTCAAGCTTTCTCTGGAGAGGTTCCTGAGTGGATTGAAGAGATGAAGAGGAGTATATGAAGTTAATAATGATCAAGGAAATGATATAAATTAAATTTGCTTGATGTATATATCAATTATGTATGTAACTGAACTGGTTAAATGCATGTTTTGCTACTTACGGGTCTTGAGTTGGAATCTCCCTTGCCCATTTTTTCCAATTTCACTTGTAATTTCCACGTGGCAGGTCCAAAAAATATTAAAATAAATCCACATCAGCTCATTCCGTTAGTTTTTTAACGTCTGACTGACGGAGGGGTAGACGGTGCACTGTTTGAAAACATGAGGGGTAGAAACATCGACAAAAATGGAGTAGGGGCAGAATTTGCACAAACTTAAAACATCAGGGACCAAAAGTGTTTTTTAGCCTATTTTTATTTATTATATTTTATGTATAAGCCACCATCATCACCACCCTCCACTGCTTCCACCATTCACCCTCCACCACTAACGCCACCATCTCCACTGTTGCCGCCACCACCGCCACCGATCTATGCCCACCACCACTGCCGCCGCCACCCTCCACCACGACTACCATCGTCACCACTAACACCACCCTACCGCCACCACAACCACCGTCCTCCTTCTCTACCACCACCTTCCACTGCCGATACCACCATTATCCATCCTCCATAACCACCGCCACCTTCCACCGCCGCCACCACCACCAAAACCATCACCACCCAACCGCCACCACTACCACCACCCTACTGCCCACCACAACAACCATCCTCCTCCACTACCACCGCCACCACCACCCTCCACCGCTGACACCACCACCACCATCGTCGTCGATACCACCACTATCCATCCTCCACCTTCCACCACCACCACTACCCTGCCGCCACCAACACTGCCATCAACACCCTATTGCCACCACAACCATCGTCCTCTTCCACTACCATCACCACCGTCGCCCTACCGCCGACACCACCGCCACCATCGACACTGCCACCCTAACCACCGCGCTATCGCTGGCACCACCACCAACATCCTACCACCACCACATCCTCCACCACCAGTACTGCTACCACTATATATACCCGCAACCACTACCCTCCACTGTCACCACCGTCTCCACTACCACCACCACCACCACCACCACCCCTACATCCAGTACTATCGACGCCAGCACCACTGTAACCACATTTATTATCTATCACTATTGGATACTTCACTAAATATAAGATTGCATTAATTTAAACGATATGTTAAGTTATACAGTGTATGACCAAACGCTGGATAATATAAGAAACTTATCAGAGCTTATACTATCAGGCCTAATACTATTAGACCTTATACTATCAAGCCTTATACTATACGACACACTAAGCGAGCACTATAATAATTACGGATTGTGAAAAGTTTTATTTCTCATATTCAAAACTAAAAATTAATATTATTTAAAATTTAATTATTAATCACAACTTGAGGATTTTTTTAATAATAAATTTTAATTGACCATTACATTAATAATAATATTAATTATTAGTTAATAATTTTCTATAATTATATCTAATTGTAACATTCTTACATTTCTCATTTATTAAAATTAAAATTAAAATTATTTTAATCATAAGCAAGAAAATTTTGAAAAATAATAGGTAAAAATAATTACTATTTTTTTTATCTTTGAAAATATTTATCAGTTATTAATACCATTTTATATTATTTATTACAATAATTAATGTTTGTAAAAAAGTTCCGTTTCTCATATTCAAAAGTCAAAACTAAACATTAATATCATATAAAATTTATTTATTAATCACAACTTGTGGAAATTATATAAATAATAAATTGGAATTTACCTTTACACTAATAACAATATTAATTAGTAATTAATAAATTTATAATTGTAACTAATTTTAAATTTCTCATATGTTTATATTAAAATTCATCTTGAGAGAGGGCATGAAAGAGTTAGCCTTGTCAAGAATAAAGCAAAAATTAATTGATTTGGAGATGTTGGTTTGTATCCATCTAGAATGTCTACAAAAAAAAATTGATTTGGATTTTGGATTGATTAATGTATTAGATTTAAATAAAGCCAAATCAACTCATTATTTTGTAATTATATTTTTCTTTTTCTTCTTTCATAATAATCACAAGGAATTGAAAAAATAATGAGTTCTTTGAATTATTTTGTTCAATTTTTCTTAATTTGTGTAATTGACACGATTCTTCTTTGGTCTTCCCTCAGTTTTGCAGGTATCTGCTGTTGTTTCCTTGTAGGCGACTGCTGTGACCCCTTAATAATATGTATCGTCTGAATACGAAGGCTTCAATAAGTTTTTCGTCCCTAACCTTTACCAAATACTTGACATTGGCCCCTCGCCGGAGTAAAGGTAGGTTTTAGTCCCTAACCTTTGTCAAAAGATTTGGTTTTGGTCCCTCCGGAGCTCTAGGTCAACGCCGGAGCTCCGGTGGCCCATGTGGCATGGCCACGTCAGTTTAATTAGTTGACGTGGATTTTTTTTTCTTTTAAATTAAAAAAACCTTATTAATTCAAAAAAAGAAATTATTAAAAATTCAAAAAAAAAACTTAATTTATTTCCTAATTTTTTTAACTCTAATCCTTCTTCATCATCTTCAGCCATCATCTTCACCATCTGCTTAAACTCAAATATTTTTTATGTTGGAAAAGCTTGCAATTTTTTTTAGTGAATACAAAATTTAATAAAATGGAACTGGCTCTCTACCCACAGTTTGAGTTGGAATATCTACAAAATTTCTAACATTCTATTTCATCATAATCTCTTCCCTAACTACCATTTCAAAAAGGTTACATTCAGGCCTGCAGAAATTGAGACCAAGAGCCTGGAACTTCAGAAGC